>NC_140278.1:17963242-18143038 GCF_964030765.1 Micromesistius poutassou
GAAACATGGGAAGTAATCCTCTTAAATGCCACCGTTTGTCCTCGTCTTGCAAAACCATCTCCACCAGGAGAAGGAACCAAATTAAAACCATTTAGAAAAATAAATTCTTCACAAAGCGTGAATCCCACATAAGCCACACTTTATATTTATACCGCGTGTTTATACACGTACATGTATATATAATTATAAGGTGATTCCATTGATGCCTTTAATCCCACTCATAATAAGGGGTTTTTTTTGCTCGGCTGTTGATGGTCTGGATCCTCCTCATGTGGTTTTAACCAGCGCTTCTCCTGCACTGCGGTGTTAGTTGTAACGTCACTAAGCCGCGCTACGCTTTCAGTCGGCCAGGGGTCTTGATGTCATGAAGTAAACATTCTCTGTGATATTCACAGCATTATCTCTGGCATTATCTCCATCTGCTTACTGCCATCCCCTGTTTTCCATACCTTCACTCCCTCTCCCATCTCCCTCCCTATTTCTACATCTCTCTCCCTGTTTTCTCGTGCCCCCTCCACATCTCTACCCCCACCCATGCATCCCGGTTTCCCCCACGTTCTCACTCGCTCGCTCACTCTCTCTCTCTCGCTCTCTCTCTCTCTCGCTCTCCTCCGCTTTCTCTGTCCCTCGCTCCCCCTCCCCCCCTCTCTTTCTTTCTATCCACCCCAGTGAATCTCTATTAATAATCTGTGACCTACTTAAATACATTCATGGCCACACTCTCTCTCTCTTTCTCTCTCTCTCTCTCTCTTTCCCCTCCCTCTCTCCCATTCGTTTTCCCCTTTTCTCTTTCCACCATTCCACTTCCCTCTACTTGCCCATTGCGCTCTCCCTCTGCGCCGTTTCATACTCTCTCATTCTATGTCTCTCTCTCTCTCGCTCTTTCTCTTCCGCTCCCTCTCTCTCTCTCTCTCAGCAGCACCCTCCCCTCTCTCTCTCAAAGCACTTGCTGTCTCTTTTTCTTTCTTCTTCTGGAGGATAATTTGCTCTCTGCGCCAAGGGAAAGTCACAAACACCGTAGTGTGACAAGACTAGTGGAGGACTGGCTCATGATGAAGCCTGTTCCCTTGATGGAGGAGACAGCATGGAACCCGACGAACTGGCACACAGAGAAAAGACCAATATATTTATATATTGTCGTTCAGCATTGTGTTAAAATACATACCAAGAGGTTGAATCCAAAACTGGTAGTGCAACTGTGGCTCTGATTTCTGTATGCCATCGTGAAATGGTGGAAATCTCAGTGCGTGTGTAAAGGCACTAATCTTTCTCACGTCTTCTAAGGAACTGAGAGGCGCAATGCTGAGATTTGGTTGGCGTAGTCTTGTCCAAATCGGTTAGCACCAACATTATCGTAAAAATAATTAGAAAACAAAATGTCAAATGCAATATATCGGCCGGCTGATATTATCGGCCGATATTTGTGTTTTTTACGTGTATCGCCATCGGCTGATACACAACGCCGTTTAAAAAAATATTTATTTTTCTTTTTTTCCCCGGCATGATTTACAGACAGACAGACAGTTCAATAAATGTTCCTTTTTTAAATTGAGACTTGTAACATTTGTTACCATCATTGTGTCATTTTTATGATGTCAAGTGAGGGAGCAAAAGCAGCATCGGCTCCAAACATCGGCTCCAAGAAAATCGGTCATCGGTGTATCGGTCATCGGCTAAGGCTGATGAAAAAAAAACGGTATCGGCATCAGCCCTAAAAAAAAATCCATATCGGCCGATCCCTAGTGGTGAGGTGCGGGGCCCGGGGTGGTGAGGGGTCAGGCCCCGGAGCCTTCCCCAGGTGCCTGCTGTGTGCGGTGAGGTGCGGGGGTCCGGTGTGGTGACGGGTTGCCCTTTACCTGCTGGTACTCCCAGCTGTCTGGGATGAAGCTGTTGTCCCTCATCACCATGGTCAGGTCCAGCCGGGGGAGGGCGTGGCACACCCTGACCCACAGCGAAGGGCTGTAGCTGGGGACCAACGCCATGGCAGCCATGCTCCCGGATCAAATGCCCCCCGCTCCTCCACCCTGCACCGGGGGAGAAGCACAGAGGAGTCAAGGCAACGCGAGAGTGGAACGTAAAGTGGGAGGGAGCCCACAGGGGGGAGGAACGCACCGCCGAGGAAGGGTGAAGGTCTGGCTGGGCCAATGGGAAGCCGGGGAGGAAAGGGAGGAGGGTGGGGGGGGGTCCCTACAGGCTCCAGGGCTGCAGGTGACCTGTCGCCTAGCAACTTGCCCCACTTACAACTCATGACGGTGGATCCTGCAGTTGATGCAACGATTGGAATATCATCCGTCTATTCCTCTTTGGTTAGAGTGAACCAGAGTAAACCTGAAGGACCTCACTGGGAGGACGGAGGCCAGCGCGGCCTCACGTTGGTTTGGGAGAGCAGGTTGTCGTTTAACGGCGAACAATTAAGGAAAAGCCGTTTGAGAAAATGAAGAGTGACCTTCAGGAATATAGATGTGTTTTTGATAGACCTGTGTTGCATCAGTTTTTGTAGAGCATGCATTGGTTATCCATGAATAAAAAAGTGCCTCTTAACCTTGGGATAAGGGGTTTATAGTGAACACAAATCAATGTTACGTGACATGGGGGTGGTGTGACATTATATGAGCATACACCTACGCATAAAAAGGCCTGTGGGCGGGGGCTGGAGGGTGGGTGGGGGCCGGGGGTGTCGGTTGGGTGCTGGGGTAAATAAAAGGGAAAAGTCTGGCTAGCCCAAACCCACATTGGACTCCCTCCACAATGGCAGAGGAGAAACAGTGGGGGAGACTGTAGCACACAACAAGCAAAGAGTTGTGTAGATTAAAATATCAGAAGGCCTTTCTCCTGAAGACAGTGGTGTCGGGGAGGGGCACGGAGAGCAGAGAATGGACCATAACAAGACGTGACATTTAAAGAAAGGCTTGTACAGCACAGCAAAACGCTGGTCATAGCAAAGCATTCTTTGAGTTTTATAGGGTTCAATAAAATCAGAAGCATTTGCACTGAGGCTTGGCTCTGTGCGGACTTGTCTTCTGATGCAGCTGTTCAGTTGGATGAAGACTGGATTGCTGCACACTGTAAACGCGTTCTATCAAAGTTCCTCCATTGACTCGATGCATCGTGCCACCATTAATAGGGCCGTGTTATGACGCTGTAACATCATAATAAGAAGAGAATATATTGGAGATTGGAGTTTTTGATTCATGTTTACGGGTGGTGGTGGCTGCCATGCCCCAGAATGAGTTAACCACTTGCCCCCTGGCCAGACAGGGTGGCTTAAGCCTATTACAATAAGCCACGTTAATGATTGCATTGGTCCAACTGTCCCAAATCAAATAATTGCCGGCACTACATTTCCATTTTTTAAATTGTTGTCACAGGTCACATGTCCATAAGACAAGCATCCATGCACACTGTACACACACAGCTCAAATGGATTATGTAAAGCAGCAGTTGACTTTCGATGCAAACCATAATGTTTTTTTATGTTATCTTGATCTTAGCATGAGATCCATCATTACACATGTCAAATAATCAATAAATAAATACACATGTCCGCCTCCGCCCCTTCACCCATTTTCTTCCAGTCATACGACCGATCAGAAGATATTTCAGCATGTATTGAGAACATTTCAGCATATGTTTCAGAGAGCCAGCCGCGCATCAGTCATTAAACGACAGTGCCGTTATACATCTCAACAGAAGGGAAGGCCTCAATGTTAAGCAAGAAACTGATCAAAAATCAATAGTCAATTTCGGGTGAGGCGTGACATGTCCTCTGGTCCATTGAGAAAGTTCCCGGGGCCCCATAGAGAGGGGAAGGGGGATAGTGGTTGGGGGAGTAACAGTGCTCCATCGTAGAGGCACTCAGCACTTGTCAAAGAGAGGAAAGCTCACGTTGATCTGATGCACCCTGCCAGCTTGTTATCATGCCATCACGATTGCATAACCAAAGGCTAATAAATGTGATTTGAGACTGGCTCAATAGTAGGCGATGGGGGGGGGGAGGAGGAGGAGGATCCAGGGAGCAGTGAGGCAAGTGTTAAAAACACCCCAAAGTCAACCAAACGCGGGAATACACAGAGATGGGAGGATTAGCTCATGTGTGTTTGCACTGAGCTGACGTTGTTACGGTGGCGGGGAAGGTAAGAGGGTGAGATGCCGTAATATCTAAACATACAGAAAGAGGCCATTTTGTAAGGAAGGCAGTGTAATGAGAGCAATTTAAGATGGGGAGCGTGTTCTCTGCGCCCTCTCTGCAAAAATAAAAGCTTTTTTTCTTTTTCAAACGGCACAAACATAAGTGCTCCAGTCCCACGGTGCTGTGAGCAGATCCTTTAGATGATCACTGTCGTCCACAGCTGGAACGGTGAACATTGCTCCTCTAGTGAAACCTGCTCTGTTTCACAGCCACGCGTACATAATCATGTAAAAGAGATGTTCTTAATGATTGCCTTTACGAGACGGGAATGACAGAGCCATAATACCCCAGTGACACACTGCCTTGGCTCTGAGACATTAATTAACACCAGGCCAGTGTGTATGGCTTCAGTTCATGTGCACTACATCTATCTATATCCATTTAGTCTGCAGGGCAATGGGATGCATTCCTATCATAAATTACATTTTGGATAAAAATAAAGATTTCACACGCACACATTTACACACACACACACACACACACACACACACACACACACACACATTTAACGTTTACGTACATCTCTATATGAATATCCATTGTAACATTGTAATGATGAATTCAGTGAGTCCAGCTCAGACATAATAATGTACAGGAAGCAAGTCAGAGTAACTCAGTGCAAACGAATGCTTTGATGTGTTTCAGGTTCCTTCTTGACAAGCTGAGGGTGACAGAAATGCTTCTAAACTACTGACCTAATTGGCAATCGTATACAGAGCAGAATAGTGCTTCATCCCGCACAATAGGCCAATGGCCCAAAGACAATCAATCTGAACTGTAAAAGCAGGAATGCCTTTTTTTTCAGGATTAGGTCATCTCTCTCTTGCAGTATTTATTGAATGGGACTTGTAACACACGCATCATCAAATCACCATCAAGTCACACGTACATCGTTCTACAGTGCATTGTAAAAAGAAATACCTCATCAATCACGGAGCAAACAGCTCCAAATAAAAAGGACACGCGGTTATTATCAGCACTAGTAATGCATTCTGGTGCTACGGGTGCGGAGATCAAACTCATTCTTTTTTTTATTTTTGTCCCGCGCGGTCGTAAATCCTCCGCGGCCACACAGACGATTAAGCCCCGACATGGTGAGTGACTGGAGGGGCCGATCAGCCTCTTACCTTGGCCGTTAGCACTAGGAAGGGTTCCCTCTTGCTGCTGCACGCCTTGTCTCTCTCTCTCTCTCTCTCTCTCCCTCTCTCTCTCTCCTCCGGGGGTTCGGTGAAATATCTACCCACTCAAAGAGCGACACCGCCAGCCGTCAGCCCAGGATGTTGTGTGTGAGTAGAAGAAAGCATCCTGGGAAAAACAGGCTGGAAAACATGCCAAAAAAAAAGTGTTAATGGCTGAGACAATATTGGATATTGTCAAAAATCTATGCAAGTTTTTTTTAAGAAAGCTATAGTAATTGTATGGTTGTCTGGTCACAGTGGAGAGGTACTTGTGTTGATGGATGAGAGAGGAGCTCTCAATGAGAGCGAGTAAGTTAAAGAGAGAGAGCATGAGAGTGAGAGCGACAGAGAGAGAGAGAGAGAGAGAGAGAGAGAGAGAGAGAGAGACAGAGAGAGAGAGAGAGAGAGACAGAGAGAGAGAGAGAGAGATTAGGGAGACACCCGTCAGGGACTATAGGGGCGAAACCCATTGTGGTTGGATGCCCAAGCAGCCTCACAACAATGCAGCGACATGATATGTCCCAAAGATAATTAATCCATTAACAAGGATTAGGATTCTGTCATTTCATTATCTGTACAGCAAACGATATCAAGGGCACCATTCAAATGCTATTCAATCAAGCCCCTCCAATCACATGCATGCAGATGAACCTGCTGCCTCCTCATTACCATATAGACACAGTACACACGACACAAGCAACTAAAACATCCATCTAGGCAGGTCAATCCTGCTCAGGCATATGGGAAATAAAGATGAATAAAAATCAACTCACACATGAAATAGGCATGGGGGTAAAATCCTGACTAGCACGGCAGTGGATGGCGGTGTTGCATGGAGACCCAGCCTGAGAGAGAGATGCACAGAGTAACAGCATACACACACATTCAGATGGGTGCCGGGAGAGGAGGGGATTTTGCAGAGAAAGGAACATAGATACAGAGAGGGGAGGAAAAATGTGGGTTCTCAAACAGGCAGAGAGAACAAGTTGAGAGGAAGAGGGAGGGGGGGGGGGGCTGATGGAGAGAGCGATGAATAGAAAGAGAGAGAGAGAGAGAGAGAGCGAGAGAGAGAGAGAGAGCGAGAGAGGGGAGTGAGCGCGACATACAATGAATTTGTAGGCAAAACCAGCTTCCAGTGAAGGCTGCAAAATGGATGGATTCCAGTGATTCAACAAGCAAAGAATAATACAAATAAAAAATTGGTGATGGCCGGAGAGCGCGCCTCAAGCGTCCTCCACTGGGTCTGGGCAAGATAAGAACCGCAACAAAAACTGAAGCGAGACGGAGAGGGATACAGAAGACCACCACACCGTCACAAAGAGCGTGGTGTTTGTCTACCATTGAAAGAAGGGGCGGCAGAAGAGGGGAAGGGGGGGGGGGCAGTCGCGTTGTGTTTCTGTGTCACTGAAAGGGAGTGGGGGAGGGTAGCCACAGAGATCATGCGAACAAGGGAGCAAACTGGAGTGATCCAGTGCAGCATGCCCACTGACTCCTACATCAGAATAGTGGAGCGTGTATCCAGGAGGCGGCCGGTGAGAATAAACACACAGAAAAATGTAATTATGTATGCAAGAGTTGCTCAGAGCATTTAGCCAGCCTCTGTTCTCTCTCTCTCTCTCGCTTTGTCTGACCACAGTGTAGTGGCACAGCCACAGCGTGTGTCGCCCCGCTGCCATTTAGAGAAATAGCACCACTCGTTGGATTTAAAATAACCAATTTAATATTTAATGTGCTCTGACAATCTGGTGGTCATAATTTATTATAAACGCTTGTGGAAATTCATTGTGCGCTTGCAATCTATAATGTGTTTATATGCATCACATATTTATAAGACAGAAGAGGAAAAAAAAAAGTGCTGCAGAAGACAATTGGAATGTATTAATAGCTATATGAAAGGCTGATTGGAATCATTTAACATAGTTCATTAAAAAAGACAAATGTATTCATAAAATACTCAAATACCACATGAGGCAACCAGGCCACAGAGTTTTGGGTATTGCACCTGTAAACAAAGACTGTATGCAGGTGCGGATTAATGCACAAGTCCCTCCAGGCTGCAGCCTACGGCGCCATGTGTTCAAGGGCCCTGCACAAAACTAAAATGATTTTGCACCCAGTAAAAGAGGGTATTATGTACCACTGGAGAGATGTACTCGTTTATGTAACCGCTACTAGATGTTAATCACCTAAGTGTAACTGAACACACAATTTCGTAGAAATCATCATTCTCGTTGAGGCCCATGGAACACATGTGCAAGGTGTTCACCGGCAAGCGTCCCAGGTTCAGCCCCTTCCCCACCTTCAGTTCCCCCACCCCGTCAAAGACCCGCTCCCGCTCCACGCCATACACCTTGGCCAGGGTGAGGTGGTAGCGCGGGCTGAAGGAGTTCCGGTGCAGCCATCCGGCCTCCCAGAAGGCCTCCTGCAGGCCTCTGTTGAGCTCCTGCAGTCGCTGCGGAGGCTGGGGGCTCAGGTACAGCACCCTCCCGTTGAAGTGCTTCAGCTTCAGGGGAAAGGTCAAGACCAACGGGGGGTTGCGGTCCAGGTAGGCAAAGCGCCGCAGGATCTCGGCGGCCGCCTTCACCTCCTCGGGCCCTTCCAGCACCAGGAGGCACATGGTGACGTGGAGGGTGGAGGAGGACAACCAGTGAGGGGTGGAGGAGGGCAGCAAGGCGCAGACCTCCTGCTGCAGCCGCTGGAAGCCTGAGAGGATTCCGGGAGTGTTGGCCCTGAAGGTGATGAAATGTGTTGGCCGGCGTCTAGCGGGCCGGCCGCCGCTGGGCTGCTCCTTCTGCTCCAGTGATGAATGCGGGGTTGGCTCTTCAGAGGGACTCTGGCCGGTGAAAAACAAAGAGAACATGAATGTGTTCTTAAGGTCAATTTCAATGACGTTATATCTGACGATACGGTCAACTCACACAATGTAAGCCAACACAACCATTAAGGATACCTGCATTGTGTTTCAATATGTCTAACCAGTAAATTACTGATACAATGGGACTCTACAGTTGGTCCTATAACCACATCTCAAAGGAAATCCAGGGGAGATACTGTACAGCTTATGGGCTTATGGACTCTCTTCATGGGCTGTAAGCAAGGACAGAGCGACGGGAGGCAGAGGATGGATAGATAACGTCCCTAAAAGGTATTATCATGCTCAATGTTATCAGCAGAGGGATCCAGGTTACCTGCTCTTCATGGTTCTTCAAGATGTCGCTCCATGCATCCCAACTCCCTCCCTGGGCCGTCTCTCCCTCCCCTCCTCCCTCTCTGAGGATAACAAGATTTACATTGTTAAAGTTGGAACTTTAAGAAAATGTGCATTAAACTATCGAGTTTTTGTATACAGTGTATACACCATTCAAGTCTTCAGCCATATTGTATTCAATTCTACCTATGAACAGAATCATCCAACACTGCCTCCATTTCCCCTCTCTCTGGCTGTGGCTCCTGAGTAGTTTCATCTAGGGCAGTTTTAGTGGCCAGAGTGCTCGTGATCTCTTCCAGGTGGGTGCTCTCAGTAGAAGACTCCACCATCACACTCTCTACTCGCTGCCCATCTTCTGTCCTTTCAAGGGCTTCTCCGCTGCCCATCGAGTCCGTCTGCTCTGCATCCTGTGTCTCAACTCCTGTACAAACACAAACGTTACCATGTTTTCCTATGAACATGTGAAAAGTGACATGAATTGATGTGTGTGTGCGTGTGCGTGCGTGCGTGCGTGTGTGCGTGCGTGCGTGCGTGCGTGCGTGCGTGCTGGCCGTAGGGCCCCGGGCCTCGCACAACAAGCCTCACCCCCTGCTTCCCCTTCCTCTCCAAAGGGGGGAGCCAGAGATTGTCCGGTGGAGCCGAACACCCTGTCCGTTCTGCCGTTGCGGTCCCAGACGCGTTGTCCTCTGAAGGCAAAGTACTGGATCCTGTGTCTGGGCAGGGCCAGCTCTTTAGAGTAGTCGCAGTCACACGGGTCGGCGTCCCAGTTGAACTCGGTGAAGGGGCGCTCCAGCACACCCAGGAAGCGGTCCAGGTAGCCCACCACGAAGTGCTCCGCGTCCGCCGGCGTGTCCCACAGGATCCGCGAGATCACGTCATCCGCCGTGCGCATTCGAGGCTTTTTCTTACTTTTTACTGCCTCTGGGGGGAGGGGGGGGGAGAGAGGGAGGAGAGAGGGAGGAGAGAGGGAGGGGGGACGGTATGTATAGCGGACACTTATATAACCATGTAATATTCCCGTGTTACAGTGATCCATTTCATTTTCATTACCGTTTCCTTGAGTGTATTTTGGTTTGGGTGCTTTTTTAGCTTTGGCTTTTCCTTTCGTGTGTTTCTCCGACTTCTCCTCCTCTTTCCCCCCATCTGGTTCAGACACACCAGGCTCTGGGTCACTACGAAAGAAGGCCAAACGAGATCATCTCCATTCACACACTTGGAACACAATTGACACGATTTAATCCAAATCCTCTTGACAAATGAAACCCCTGCTGCTCTGCCCGGTGGCAGCGGCGGATCATCAGGAGTCGTAGAACACACCTGTGAGACCAGCGACATCGGGGGCCAAAGTGGCACTTTCCAGCGAGGAAGAAGCGGCATTCGGTGACCGGTTCCTCCCGTGGTTCTGTGGAGCCTGGGCATAACAGATAGACGGCCATATGATGAGCAGGGTGTCGGGTTAGCCAACAGGTGTTTGAGAGGCAGGTGTATAGCGCCAGAGGAGGGCTACAAGGGGATTACATACTGACACTTAATTAATAAATTTGTCAATTTTTCAGACTGTTTTAGTATGATAGTATTATATTTATATTGAAATGTATTATTCTTCCTAAATACAATAAAATAGAGATAAATCATTCACTGTTATAATAATATCAGGCAGAAATAATTGTAGACAAATTATAAAGAATAGCCTACAATCATGTATTGTTTAAATCTGATCTGACCTTTCCTACTCATGTTTTTTATTTATTATTACTGCTATATGAGTAAAAAGATGGCCCTTGGCTTGAAAGTATTGGTCTAACGTTATGGTATAAATCCTCTGGTTCAAGACTTATACATTTGCAGACGAAAGGCACCATCTGTCCCACCAGTCATCCTGAGTCAGAGTCACAAGGGTAGGGAGTGGAGCAGAGTAAAATACTGGAAGTTCACCGGCACCCAGCCAGACCATGTGAGAACAACTCAGGTCATCGACAGGGGGATGCCTGCTCTGCGCTTGAATAAACAGATTGAATATTTCAAAGATAATAAGATATTGTTCATCAGCTTTGCTTTAAGCATGTCAAAATACAACCAGAGCACTATTTATTCTAATTCAATACAATGTTGTATCTTTGTGTTGTTTTAGGAGGAATGTTGGTATGTGATCGCTTGTAAACAAATCTCACTCACTTTCCATCACTGCTTGTGGGGATATATCTTAGAAGAGAAAAAAATAAAAGCTGAATTTGACCCACAGCTTGGATCTCTTGTTATCTCCCAGCCCCTCCCTTAATAGAATGGTTGTAGCTGGTACCAAGTTACTCATTACCCCAATAGAGAACGCAAGGCAATGCTACAGCCTTCAACTGAACCTTATTGGAACTGCTAGAAACAGCTAGGAAGTAGAAAAACGACTCTTTTGAGTCTGTTAACAAAAATGAAATGACATGCAACATGTTCTTACACCAAAATGGGTGTACAAATTGTGTATGTAATTTTGTATTATTCATTTAACTTTAGAGAGTTTTGAGAATCTGACTGCCCCAGATGGAGAGGTCCAGTTACATATTTGAAGGTCTTCCAAGTTCAAATGGCAAGCTGGAATGTACTTTTTAACTTCCAGGCCATGACACGATACATTTTGCACGTGTTTTGGTGCGGGGTGTTTCCGTCTAAGTCAAGCAGACCTATTTCAAGGGCTTCTTCAGTTTCATGAATCATGAAACTGACGAATGGGGAAGACACAGATTAGTTATAGTCATATAAAAGATGACGAGGAATTAACCATGAACTCAACTGATCATTTTCAAAATATCTGGCACACACAGACGGGGAGGGAAATGACCTGCTGTGATTTCTGAAGAGACCTCTTGCCTCGTTTCCTCCACTGTCTCTGTGCAGGATGTGTCAACATTATTCAGACTGCTCCGCACCCGGCGCTCCGCGGGGCTCCCTGGGGGCTCCGTCACTGTTGACTGTCCGGAAGCCATTGATCACCCTTAAAAGAAATGGTGCTGTCGTTACAATCGTAATTACCAGTAACAGTCATTTATATGTGAGCTAGTATTATCATACATATTTCGGGGAAAACATGGAAGACTTGATGTGACTTTAAAAATGTGTTACTACTACGGAAGGGAACAAAATTGTTTAATGTAACATATAAATTAACAAGACAACCCGTCCACCAAACAAATCACATATCAACTTATTATTAGTGATTTATTTTACATATTTTAACAAAAATAAGAAGATTAAACGGCCGTTGTTTAACTTTTCATTAGCGTCTACCTGAAGGAGCACGATGGGTTGAAGGAATCGCCCTTTAAACACGGAACCGAGAAACCCAGAGAACTGTGGGTAATGTAGTTCGACTGTGTTTGTTGGCGAAATAGAAGAAATAGACGCAAGGCATATCATTCATCTGTTTGTTCGTTTTCACTTTAAAAGTGTCAGTTAAATTTAAAAGTAATTCTAAAACAACAATTAAAAACCAGAACGGTAATAATAATCAAGAGTAATGTGAGCTCGAGCGCGTGACTTCTGGGTCACATGACCTGTTGTTTCCACATCGAGCAGCGGCGAGGAGGTGGCTGGACGCAAGGGTCCTGTTTACCTACAACAATCTCAACCCAAGTGTCCTGTTTACTACCACATCTAGTAGAGGTCATGACGTTATTACACGGAGAGGAAACATGAGGGCCATATGTAATCCAAGCTGTTAACCGTCTCATCCCGCGTACAATTGTATCGTTATATCGAAAACAAAGCGGCTTATTGGATGTTCTTCAAGAAGCCTTGTACTTAAATTTCAGTCAGAACGGTAAGAAGAGCAGATGATTCCTGTAAAAAAAAAAAAGTATCTATAATGCCGTTATTTCAATAATCGAGTTATTTCATAGTTCCTCCCCTACGTGCTAATGTTTAAATGAACTATGAACCGCAATCTCGCTCTAACCCTAGTTGACTTCCCCTCAGATGAATGCCCTGGTGGCTCTCTGTCACTTCTGTGAGCTCCACGGACCTCGCACGCTGTTCTGCACCGAGGCTCTGCACCCTCCTTCGCCGTCTCCCTCCCAGGCAGGTGCAGCCGTACCTGGCGACAGGGACCGCGATGGAGACCGCGAGGGAGAAGGACTCACCATGAGGGCTAACAGCTCAGCTTCACAGCGAGGAGAAATGTGCGATGTGAGTCTTGTCACCAGCAACCCCAGATACCGAATCAGAATACATGATATTGTCCAACATAAATACCCTCCTAGGTACTCTCCCCTGAACTTGCCATACCGTCTAACCAGTCAAGTAAGACAATGTTTTGCTTATCCTCAGTTAATCATTTGTCTCCTTAAACAAAACATTTGCTCTGTATTCAATAAAAGATGTGTGGGGTAGCATGGTGTATTGGTTCGGATATTTGACCCCGATCTCCACAACTGATCCACATCCTTGAGCAAGAGGCCAACCCCCTACCTGCTCCTTCTATTTGCCCTTTTCCCTCTCAGGGCTGCCGGTCTCTGGCAGCGTCCCACCCAGGCTTTGTGAGCATCGACGACGAGACGGGCATCCGCTTCCTGAGTCACCAGCACCCCCGACAGTCCCAGCTGTTCAGCGTGGTGCGGCAAGCCTGCGTCCGCAGCCTCAGCTGTGAGGTAACCTCAATACCTTAGGGCTGGCGCCTCACATTCTATAAGCTATCCAGAGCTACATGGATACCAGAAACAACCATTTATGTTCCCCCTTTTTTGTCCCCCTTCCATGTGTTTCTCTTCTCTTTAAAGGGGACATATTATACCACCAGGTGTGAGTGTGATTAGCCGTTACAAGTGGGCGTGTCCACCCAGATGTATGACTGCATGTATGGTGTATGACTAGATCAGTCTAGCAGCCTACCCAGTGGACTGTAGCAAACGTTGCTCATCTATCTGTCATACATCTAGGTGGACACGCCCACCTGCGATGTCAGAAGAGACAGATTTTCAAAACGGCTTGTAACGGCTAATTACACTCAGACCTAGTAGCATAATGTGTCACCTTTTAATGTTTGGGTGTCGACTCGCTCCCTGTAGGTGTGTCCGGGCCGAGAGGGCCCCATCTTCTTCGGGGATGAGCAGCATGGTTTTGTGTTCTCGCACACGTTCTTCATCAAGGACAGCCTGGCCAGGGGCTTCCAGCGGTGGTACAGCATCGTGATGGTGGCCATGGACCGCATCTACCTCATCAACTCCTGGCCCTTCCTGCTGCGCCACCTCAGGCTGACCATACAGAGTCTGCAGAGCACGGCGCTCAAGGTGGGGATCTAACACACAGGGGACACGATGATGTCACTTATCTGCATTCTAATGTCCTGGAACAACCAGACAGACTTTGAGTTGCGTACTTGCATGATCCCAATTGTTTCCAACTATTTCAAAACGAGAGAAAATGTAATTGTAATTTTATTCAAGGTAACCGTCTGTTACATTTGGTGAGGTCGTATGTCAACGGGGTCTTCTGACCTTTACCCCCTAACTTCTGAGGAAACACGCGAAGCGGTCATTGGTCTAGCTTACTACAAGCGCTACTAGGACAAGTTGCCCAACCACCAAGCTAATACAGTGTTTCCAACACATAGACTTAACATTTTTACTATTTAAATTTGGTTGAATCAAAACGCACAAAACATTGTATCTGTGGATATGATCACTGCACTGTGTGTGTGTGTGTTAGTGGTGGATTTCATGATTCGTTTGAATGAATCAGTTCGCGTCGGTCAGTTCGCCAAGAAGAGTCGTTCGAATCGTTTGTTTGTTTGTTTGTTCAGTCGTGTTTCCGGTAGCGATGAATCATGGTTCTCAGTCACTGAGTCAGACTCAGCTCCTCCCTCGTTCTCATTCAAACGAATCACGAATGCACAGTTGAGTCGGTCAGACTCAGCTCCTCCCTCGTTCTCATTCTCAAACAAATCATGATCGTGCAATGGTGCAAACTGTCATCAATCAACACAACATTAACTAAGTTCCTTTTAGCTGAGGAGAGCTTCATGTTCGGAATCGGGATGTTGTTGCCCGTCTGGCTCTCGTGACTTCTCAGTCCTTGAGTCAGTCCTCACCGCGAAACACAGTCAGTGAACGCACGGCAACTCGCGAGTCAGTGCGACTCAGCAACTAGTGGGTGGAGCTGGGAGTCGAGTCTCGGAGAACGAACATTACGAACGAGACAAACTGAAACGGGGAATCAGGTCGGTTCGTTCATGTTAAAGAGTCGTTTGTTCGAACTGATTCGTTCGCGAACGAGCCATCTCGTGTGTGTGTGTGTGTGTGTGTGTGTGTGTGTGTGTGTGTGTGTGTGTGTGTGTGTGTGTGTGTGTGTGTGTGTGTGTGTGTGTTGAATCAAAACAACTATGCACAGGAGGAAGGATTGTTGTTTTCTCAGAAAGAGAAAACAGCTGGACAATTTCCTTAATATAATCAATCTGAAGTTGAATCAAAAACATGTGTACAGGTTTTGTAGGTGGTTTTTTTTTGTGTGAAAAAAGTCAGAGTTAGTTTCCACCAATATGCCTGTGAGGTACCGACGTGGTCACCCCACATATTCGGGATACGGACTCACTGGACAGGAGAGTGTGCAAAAACGAGGGGCAATTCCAAAAAGAGTGAAGTTTTATTCACTTCAAAAACAGTCCAAGAATAAATAAACAAAAATAAATCTGTGTTCAAAATATAAGTGAATGTTTTAAGAAAAGATAGCTGTTAGCAATTTAGCATAGCTTAGCACAGCCAACCCAACACAAAATGAGACTTAAATACGCAGACCAATTATACCCAGGTGGACCAATCAAGGCCAGTTAGGCCATACCACTTATATGGGGGAACATTCCCTGGCCAAGGCTGGATGGACTGACATACTTTCCCCTACTGTGACGGAAGTACAAATATGACAATGAATTTGCTGGAATGGGGAGAGACAGTGAGAAGGGCTTTCACTTTCTCACGCCCAAATGGAAAGTCTGTTTATTTATTTTATCGATAAGCACAGTGTGTGTAAGGTCACTTTAACCAGCAGTATCTCTGAGGCACACCCACTCAGAACCCGCCCATGCGGTTTTTGACCTGCGTTGAACTGTTGTATTAACGTTATTTTACTTGCTTACTTTTACTTACTTATTCAATTAAATGAATAAACACAACTTGCATAAATATGACTAATATATATAATATAAATGTCAATGAAACATAAACACATTAACTAGTCCGTGGACATGAATTCTGCCTGATTCATGCTGATCCATTTTCAAGGGAACTAGAATAGAACGACTCAGGATCCCACACTAGCTCACTACAATCCTTGTTTGTTTTTTTGTTTTGTTTTTTTACGTTTATTTGACAGGGACAATGCACAATATATAATTGGGCCAGATTATAGCCACAAGGCTAATTTACATCTGTTGTCCCTGGACAGGAGTTGATGTTATAAATCAAAAACATTAAAAAAAAATGTTGTTAAAAAAAAAACATTGTAGGTCATCAAACTAGGTCTTTAGTTCGATTAGTTGCCGAAATTACATATCATACCTTAAAATGGGCCCTCTTGTAACAGCAGGTGTAATGTTGGTTATCCATTACACGCCACTTCAAATTCCATACCCCATAGCTACAGTACAGGTGGGAGTTTCCATCCAGGTAGACGATAAAACAAGCAGCCTGCCCAGTGACTGCACTAACTGGCATCATGGATGATACTCATCGTACGTCTAGATGGACAAGAAGAAGGTATAGCTTTAAAGATGGCTTGTCATGGCTCATCGACGTCACACACCTGCTGGTAAAAAAGGAGCCCTTAAAGCAGTGAACACACTTGTGGTGGGGACGTGGGGAATGTTCAGCCCCTAGCATTTTTGCGTGACCTCTTGTGTTCCACAGGTCTTCGATAATGAGCAGGGAGTGTGTCCGCAGCGGGCGGTGCGGATGAACAGTGTGTTCTCCCCTGCAGTCTTCCCCCACCAGAGGAGTGGCAGTGCGGCCCGCTCCCTCACCTCCCTCACCCAGCACCCCAACCTCTGGGCCAGCCTGCACTCCTCCTTTAGCTGGTCAGTGCGCTCTGTTTAAGGTGTATCTACCTGCACACTTTATGTACCTCATGTTATACATGTTCGTACCGAGACCGCCCTAATCAGGGTCCTATGAAATCCCTAAGAGCCCTATTTTCTTCATTATTATTAATTTTATTTGTGTAATTATTATTTGTGTTATTATGAATATTAAGCTTATTTTATATTATTGCTGTGTTATTTGTGCAATGTAGATGGCCTTTGCCTTGTTATAAGAAGTTACAAAACAAAACATGATTAAAAAAAAAAAAAAAAAACGCTCTGCTGTGGTTTCTGACTAGCCTGGCTATTGCCAGACCAAGCTCAATCCTAGATTGCACGTTGGTCTGGGGAGGCTGCTGTCATTTTCTTCAGCACAAGAGGCGTGATCAGTGGGCGTAGTTCAAACGACTCCCTGTCGTCATTGTGTTAAACCAGCCAATAGCGTGCCAGGGGAAAAAGCCAGCTTGGTGATTTGCTCCCGTAAAAGCGGTACCCCGTCTAGTTTCTGACAGATCTATGGTAGCGTTGGACCAACCCTGGTTGTGCGGTCTCTCCCCCTTTCCTCCAGGCTCCTGAAGGCCTGTGGGAGCCGGCTGACGGAGAAGCTGCTGGAGGGGGCCCCCACAGAGGACACGTTGGTCCTCAAAGAGAGGCAGACTGGTAGGCAGCCACTTGTTGAAGACACTAGGATGATACTGGTGCTGAAACCATGAGTTGATCCATCCATCACTGGTGATACTAGCCTTTTTTTGCCTTTTTTAAGTAAATATACAGGTGCACAAATTATAATATTTTGTTGCTTGTATATGTCAGTTTCTAAAATAAAACATATGTATATATATATATATATTGTCTGCCTGTCAGGGAAAGCTAGTAAATTTGTGAGATCACTTTATTCTAGTAACTTGTAATGACAATTTGTCATTGTTCATGATGAAGAATTATCTATATATTAAAGGTATTAAAGCTGTACGCAGGATTTAAAGAAAATTCCCCTGACCAACCAGACTTTTTCCAAAAGTCAAAATGCAAAGAAAAGTCGAGCAGTAGATCAGCATGGTTGAGCAGAGAAAGGCAACCAGGAACTTTGAGGAGGGATTTTCTGTTTGCTAGCATGTCCTGATTGGTTGTTTTATGGCCAGCGAATTGAAACTGTTGCCTACTACGCAGTCACAATACACTCCTATCACTAAGTTTTTTTGCGGAACATTGGATTTGCGTGTCCTTATAGGCTGTGCTGGGATTTTCAACCGTGTTCTGTCCAGCTCTTGTTTCAATCAGGAAAGAGTGATTCACTACCTCGATAAGGTGACCGGGAACACCAGTGTGAATCAGCGGTGTTATCTGAAACCATGGGACTTTCAGAAAACATGGGACTTTCAGAAAAAAGCATTCAAATCTTAATGATGTGTCTAGGCATGTAGTACATGATGTAGTTATATTTAGTCCCCCAATTTTATCTTTCCAGAATCGTGTTAATACGATTCTGGAATTTCCTTCACTAAATCTGTTCATTACAGAGTATTTCACCCTCATCACTTTTCTGCTTTTATAATTAGCATTAATCAGCGTGGCTTTCATAGTTACATTTAAACAGTTATTGACTCAAATATTTGTTGTAATCTGATAATTACAGTCCAATTTCATCAAAACCCCCAAAAGTGACTTGGTAATAGTTTTTAAAAAAAGGTTGAAATATTGAATATTTCAACAACTAACACAGCCTGTAAATCCGGTTGGAGAGACTTGTTTTATGTTGTAACCTGTTGTAATATAAGTCTGTCTTCACTCACAGAACAAGAGGAGGAGATCAGCTGCTGGGAGGGGGCTGAGGGGGTCACTTCCAAACTACAGCTGAACCAACTGGAGCGTGAGCTGGGATCTAACTTCCAGTGTGATGAAGGACAAGCCGTGGAGTTTCCAGGTCCACATTTCCGATCCCTGAGGCATTTGAGACTGGTAAACAAACAATCACTCATTAATCTTCAGATGAGATAAGATGTTCATCATTAATCCCAGATGGGAAATGTGGGTAGCAGTTAAGCCTTAGTACTGGAATGTAATTAAATGGCTAATTTGGAATGTGAATAAAAACAAAAGAAGTTGGACGAGTGTGAGACGAATACACCGGAACACACAGCTCACCGCTCCCAGACGATCAATGACCAGCACATGACCAGGGAGTGTGTGATGACTGTTGGTCTGCAGGTGCTGGGTGCAGCTGAGTTCCGTCAGCTGGTGTGGCACGTCCTCATGGGGAACCAGGTGATATGGAGAGGAGCGGACCCCGGGCTCATCCAGTCGGCCTTCACGGTGCTGAAGGTATGCACCACCATCTTCCTATGGGGTTTGTTTTAAATGATCGACATACTGCCATACGGTTCCGAATGATTTGCTTGTGTCTTGTGCAGTGTTTGGAATAATGCAGTTTAAAAGAACGGCATTAGGTAACGCCGTTATTTTTTCAGTAACGGGGTAATCTAACTAATTACTTTTTCCGTCGTTACAACGCCGTTATCGTAACTGAGCGTTAAATGCGGTGTGTTACTATGAATTGATTGAATAAACTGCGTAATCCGAACGCACCCCTGGCTCCATACACAAACTGCTAGTGAGGAGATCGGGTGGGTTAACAACAAGATAAGCGATTATGATTGGCTAAGGCAGAGTCATGTTTCATGGTAGCCAATCGGAGCCAGTGTTTTTACACACAAGCCAGGCCACACGCACCACACACACACACAACACCAAACAGATTCGAAGAAGCAGCCTAATCCGATGAAAAGTTGGCATTTTCAAGGTGGAGATATAGGCACTACTTCAAATTCATTGACATATAGCAACTTTTATTTTACAGTAACGCTAATAGTTACGTTCGCTGGTAACTAGTTATTAACTAACAAACTTACTAACTCAGTTACTTTTTGGAACAAGTAGTGAGTAACTATAACTAATTACTTTTTTTAAGTAAGGTTCCCAACACTGGTCTTGTGTGGAAACTAACATTAAGGATCCTAAATGCCCCCAGGGCCAAACAAATTGTGCAATAGTACTACTGATCATGACCCATGGTGTAATACTGTGTGTGTGTGTGTGTGTGTGTGTGTGTGTGTGTGTGTGTGTGTGTGTGTGTGTGTGTGTGTGTGTGTGTGTGTGTGTGTGTGTGTGTGTGTGTGTGTGTGTGTGTGTGTGTGTGTGTGTGAGAATTGCACTGTTTCTTGTATGTTGTATGACATGTGGCCTGTGTCCTGCATGTATGTATTGTCTGCATTTGCATTGTTATTTATTTTATGTAAAGCAGCTATATGTGACAGCATTGGAGTCCCAAGACAAATTTCCCTCCAAGGATAATAGACGTGTATCTTATCTTATTTCTGTCGTTTCAGGCCCTGCTCCCAGTGGGCTGTGTGCGCTTGATACCATACAGTGCTCAGTACGAGGAGGCCTACAGATGCAACTTCCTGGGCCTCAGCCCAGATGTTACCATCCCCACCCATGTGAGCTCTTCAGGTATTGAGGGCGTGTTGATCTTGGATGATTCCCCCCACCGCCGTGTGTTGTTATAGTCTCCTTCTAACAGTGGCTGGCTTAACATTTGCTCCCCTGTTACCCTCCTCCTCAGAGTTCTCTGTGTTGGTAGACGTTGCCAACACGGAGAAGAGCTGCCAGTACTCTGCTGTCAGTGAAGATGACATCGCCTCCATGTACCAGTTCATCAGCAGCAGCGCCAACGTACAGCCCACGGACAAAGGCAAGACCCCTGGAACACGCACTGTGACCCATTCTGCTGCTTGAGGAAAACCTCGTGAGCGTCTTGTGGAAGTGTAGTAACTCTTCATGCCACTGGCTCCCCCATGAAGAAACAAATTGTGACGTCGTTAAACCTTGCGCAATGTTTTACTGCAGCCATTACTTTGTTCAAAGTACTGACAAAATATGTGGATCCAAAGAATGACACCGATGCACCCACGGCTCAATCCAACCCAGTGGCTTTTTTTTTATCCTCTAAATCATATCGGTCTGTGTAGAAGAATGCAAAATTGGTGGGAACAGGGAGTTTTATCCTGCAGATCTAACAGTATTGAAGAGAGTGAGAGTTAAATGGCTATCATGTCCATGTGCCATCTTCCAGGTCCCACGTTACTGAATAAGCTGGAGGTGGCCCTGTCCAACGAGAACCTGTCTGTGGAGGTGGTGTCTCACTGCCTGCTGTGTCTGAAGGAGGAGTGGATGAAGTGAGTAGATGGGGTCTTTTTGTCCTACATAGAAGTGGTGAAAGCATACAAAATGTATGTAGTATTTGGAATGTTGTATTTTGGAATGAATAATAAATAGAAATCTATTCTTGACTTCTCTTGTCTCTCTCTCTCCCCCTCTCATTCCTCTTTCTAGTAAGGTCAAAGTGCTCTTTAAGTTCTCCAAGGTGGACGGGCGCGGGCGGGAGGACACCCAGAAGGTGCTGGCCGTGCTGGGGGCCACGGGGCCCGGGGAGGACGACAACGTCAGGCTGCTCAAGTTCTGGATGACTGGCCTCAGCAAGACTTACAAGAGCCATCTGATGACGGCGGTGAGGGGGGTGGAGCGGAGCCCCAGCCAGTGACGACCAGGAAGATGGTTGCGGTTAGTGGAAATGATATATCGGGACATATGGCAAAAAAGAGGAACTTAACTTAATTAGAAAAGTAGTTCCTCAGAAGGATGGAAAGGGAAGATGAATTGAGGAAAAAGGACATATTGAATGCAATATGAATGAAGACATATTTTTAACTAATCGATAATGTAATTTTGTAAAAACTGGGTTGTATACTGTATGTGCTTCTCATGTTTTTTGCTTCTCTTGAGATATGCTCACTTTTTAAACCTGTATGTGATTTTTATTGTCAGCAAATTCTATCTGAATGCATTTTTATATGTGCGTTTGTGCAAAATATAAGTTATTAGAAATGGGGGTTGGTATTTGAAGTCCATTGAAAGATATTTCTTAAAAATAAAAGTATTTTTAGGGTCCATCTAGTAACGTCTTGTGCTCCATCTTGTGGTGAACTCTCAAAGAATGACACTCAAAGCGGTGCACGAGAGCCGGTTTCAAACTGCTCCCACTCACATATTTTACAATGAGTTGGGCCAGGAAAACCTCTAGTGGTGTAAGAGAACACTTGAAGATTGTCTTGCATCCAAATGATTGCACAACAAGACCTTAGCCCAAAGTGTTGCAGTGCGTGAGCAGGGCTTTAGTCTTGAAAGAGCCGGTCTCATAGTGGTTCACTAACCAGCTGCATACTGCGTTTGTCTGCATACTTTCGTTTTGCTGAAGTTTGCAGAGTGAAGACAATAAAATGTAAACACACACGGTTTGGATTATATTCGGAACCTAAACCTTTTTTTATTACGACCATAGTTGACTATGAATGAATAGAATTGTTATTGCATTTATGATGTTATTATAGTTAAGTAGGCCTACTGCCTCTATTTTACTAAACTGTGGACTCATACAATATTATATATTTTTTTGCTAACATTGCTCTTTACAAATTAAACGTATATATTTATATATATATTTATAAAATAATTGTTCTCTTTTTACTTTTTTGCTAACTCAAAAATATGGTTGGCTGTGGTAACATAAAAAAAACACAATACTTTATCATACAGTAATGAGGTACATATTTCCTATGACAATATTACAAGCCCTTATACAAACACTAGGTGTGGGTAGACTTTTGATTTAATAAGCGGGCTTGTTTTCACTGGACTGGGCCTGCAGGTTTCCTTAAGGCCAGCCTTCTTCCTCACTTATCAGTATTCAGTTCATCTGTAATTCCTCTGTGATTACAGATGAGTTGAGCTGGTGACGCCCCCGGGGTTCACTGTGTTAAGTTAGGGGCACATCCTTACTGACCCTCTAAAGCAACTTCATGGTTGAAAGGTTACATATGAAACCAAGGCAGATGAATGATGTCGTGTTAAAGGACATGACGTCTAGGTGAAGAGGTTGTCCGCGGTTCACATGCCTCTTGGAAATCGAGAAGGATGTGTTTAATGAGGCTGTTGCTCTCTGGTTTACTTCCTCTCAAACGGTCCCTCTGGTAACAGCTCTTTGGCCTCGGTTCAAGAAAAGAGGCACGTTGAAGAGCAACAACTGTTCTTGCAAACAAAACATTAGTTTTTTTTCCTTACCCAATAGTTGCTAACCCTGTTTGTTCCATGCACCATGTAACATGACTAAGCAGAGCAGGGCAAGCCATGACAAGGGAGCATGCTATTTGTGTTTGATTAGTGCTGTTATCAGATCCCTGCCCCCTCAGGTTCTCTGTGCATCCATCCAGAACTCCACAAACGAAGATTTCCCCAGTGCTCGGTCACATGCAGAATTTGTTGTTTGGAGTTCACCTGGAGACAGGGATTCACGGTGAGTCCCTGCTGATGGCGACTTGCTGGATGTCTGTCCTGCAGGGAGAGGACCGGGGAACAGGCAGAGGCGCGGGGGTGGGGAGGGAGTTTGAGGGGGTGGGGCGGGAGGGAAAATGAAAAACATACGCTCCAACGGCATGACTAAGCCTGCAGACACCCACTTTGGGGTGCGGGGCCGAATGAGAGCGTGGAGGAGGGGGAGGGGCTAGGTCAGTCAATCACGGGGGGAAAATGTGTGGGAGGGGCCAGGACTTAAAGAGAGCAGGCGAGCACTTTCACTTTGAGTCTCGCCTCTCTCTGTGAGTGTGTGCACAGACGCCGTGCCTGGAGAGAAGTAGAGAGAAGAGCAGGCCCGTGTCTCGCTCTGTCCATTAACCAGTTTCGAAGGAGAGAGAGAGAGAGAGAGAGAGAAGTGATTCAGAACAACACTGGGTCAATAGGAAGACTGGAGCCAGTCAGGCTTCAGTGGGAAAATCCAAAGTGAGAGAGAAGGATATTACGTGAGAGGATAAAGACGTCAATATTTGGAAAGTACCAGGGGAAAGGAAAAGAAGGTTTTTTCATGAAGAGATGCAGAAGATTGATAGCCACAGATCGACACCAAGGGACCACAAACAGGAAACTATCACAGGGTGACACTTTAAAACGGCTCTGCAGACTGATTGCGCTAAGCAGGAGAAATGGAGAAGCGTCCTTTCTCGGAAAGATAAAAGGATGTCACTGCCAGGTAAGAAACAAAACTTAAAAGACTCACTTAAAAGAGCCCTTTCAGCAGTTTAAATGAATGATTGTTGCATGACTTCTCATCTTATTAATTAGTGGGTGAAGTGACGCAGGTTGTCATGTCTGCTTGCCATCTTGACTCTTGGTGTTTTTTATGGCATTAGACTTTGAACAATAAGTATCTGTATCTTTCTGTCCAAAAAGAGATTATTAGAGAGCAAATGCTGTTCTGTCATTTGTAACGTGGAATGCCTCAAGCATGTGAAGTAAACCACAAATAGTTTCCATTCATGTCTAATTATTTCTCTCTCTTTCTCTTTCTCTCTCTCTCTCTCTCTCTCTCTCTCTCTCTCTCTCTCTCTCTCTCTCTCTGTCTCTAATAAAACATTTTTTTTCCAGTTTTGCTGTTACTATCATTTTTGACTGTCCAGTGTGGTGGATGTGATATTCATTGGGAGGCGGTCAAAAACCTTAAAACAACAATTGAAGCTAACCCAACAGGATTTGTAAGTTTAACTTTCTTAGTTGTATTCTAAAGCATCCTTCCACAAAGTATATCCTTTTCATTTGAGTATGAAAAGACTAATAATGAAAGTGAGCGAGTTCACAAGGACGCCATAAGGTCATTGTGCTGTGGTTTCATTTCTCCACCAGAACTGACGCTTTAGATCAGTTAATCAGTTCCCACTGGACTGTGCAAACACTCTATTTAACTTGTGATTCCCGGCGGTTTTCTTTCCAGCGGCAAGCATTTCCTAAAGATTACCGTGTGGAGCACCACTACACAAGCAGCATGCTTTGCGATAGAGAGCCGGTGAGTCATAAATCTCTTTGCTCTTGCCGTTACGCTCCCGTAACTCAAACATGCCTTGTTGTTTATTGAGGTTTAGGGTGTCTCCATGTGAGCCGTAGTTTACTTTATGTTGTGCCGTGGCTTCATTATGTCTTCCAGTGTAGCGTGTTCCCTGCTGCTGTCTTCCTGCTCAACTCCTGGACAGGCCTGCTCCCCAACCTCTGGGATGAGCACGTCAATTACAAATTGATTTCTGAACTGAAGCAATCACTGGAGGCTATTATACAGAAAAATAAACATGCAGAGGTAAGAATTGTGTTTACATCATCTATCGCATGTGCATATCTCTTTAGACCCAGCAGTGCTAACTGCTGACAACCCCATATCTATGGTTTAGCATGGCCTTACATGGTGTTTTAACAGCCACCAGTGTTTAAAGGACATCGATACAATTTCATCTCTCTGTCTCTCGCTCTGTCTCTGTCTGTGTCTCTCTGTCTCTCTCTCTCTCTCTCTGTCTCTGTCTGTCTCTCTATCTCTCTCTGTTTCTCTCTCTGTCTCTCCCTCTCTCTCTCTGTCTCTCCCTCTCCCTCTCTCTCCCTCTCTCTCTCTCTGTCTCTGTCTCTCTCTCTGCTCTCCTTCATGCAGAGATTAGAAGAAGAGACCGAGATCTCAGCGTTCCCGTCTGTCCTGTCCTCTCCAGAGGAGCTTCTGAACTTCACGTCAGCGCTGTTCTCCTGTTGGATCAAGGTGGGATGCCGTGCGTCCATTAAAACGTGTGTGCCCCCTACCTTGGCCCCCGTTCTGGCCGAGAGAGTGGAGCACCCCCCGGTGAGAGCCAGACTATTGACCACCAGAGTTGTGAGCTTGGAAGAGGAAGGACCCTGGGAGAAGATGTTGGACATTACTCAACAACCTTCCAATAGCAGCCCTTTGTTATCACAGACTCTGGCTTGTGTCTGGAGCCCCTTGTTCTTTGGACTGCTCTGGGGATTGTTGCCATAGGAACGCTGACCCTTATTGCCCGCAATGTACATGAAACGCAAAATAATTGGTTGGTCTTGATGGTAGGAAGTGTGTGATACAATACGCAGTTAAGGGTCACTTACACCCACAGGTTGCATCAGGAAGTTGTGTTGGAAGTTTAAAAAGGACCTAATCGCTGAGTGTACTACATAACAGGGCTCTATTCCAGTTGTGTATCTTAATCAAGGCACGGCCTTCAGTTAGCGATGGTGTTGACATTAACTTGCCATTCCACATAAGCCATTTCCCTTCCTTGTGAAACGTTTACAAAGGAAGTCTTAAGTCGTATATATAAATATTAATATTTTAGCGTTTGAATGTTCACTTTTGTACATATTGTAAATTGAAATGTAGACATTCAGTAAAGCTGAATTGGGTAAAAACGGTGTCTGCTTGTGAACATATCTACCAACTTAAAAAGGATGGTGTGGTTTTGTCCAGGAAATAACTCTTTGAATAGAGATGTGAGGTTTGAGAGCGGCAGAGTCACTGCAATAGGATTGTGTAGCAGTGTTTGGTAACGCTTGCACAACACTGTATTAATAGCTGAAAAAACGTCCATTTGTGTAAAACTGTCTTGACTTAACAGGATGCAGATGGCATAGGAATGCACTTTGGACAGAACACTGTTGTAAACTCTCCAAGAGCAAGCTTATCCCATGACATGGCACTAAAATACCTAAATACTAAATGTTGCATCCATGAAGATTTGGGGCCCAGAATTTGGTTTTTATGGACCCTATGGACCCTCCCTCCTTTATGGACCCTTGTGTGCATCATAAACCTCACTGATTGATCATCATAACAAAAGTATCCCAATTGTATAGAAAGTCATCCCTATAATAACATAATGACAAGAGTCCTGCATTTCCAATCACTTATACTATAAAAAATCGTTGCTTGCAAAAATATTACAGTTTAATGTGTACTCACATGGTAAATCCAGAATGTAGCTATATCTTGTTTTGTTTTTTGATTGTATTAACAGTGATCTGTTCATCTGTGATGGAGGTTACTTTCTATTTTAATAAACTATTTGGATTGTATATATGACATGGAATGTAAGAAACCTTTGTCCAGCTCATGGATGAGTAATGAGAACGGTCCGGCTGTAATTAACACCTTGTGTAACATCCTTATTCGCCTATATGTTTTGTCATTTTCTAGTATTTATTTGTGCCTTTTTATATATATTGTGCCTTGTGTTTCTAAACTCTTCTAACATGCAACAAATGTGTACACTGATGGATCTTATGTAACATTTCTTTATTAAAATACAATGCAAGTAACAAGACGAGCCTGTGTACCGTAATTACTTAAAAGTGACGGTTTGAGGCAGGACGCAACAGTTTCTATTTCTCAGTTTCTGAAATATTTTAGAAAAAAATATTGGTCTTATATTACTTTTCTAGGGGTTATTTCAAAGTTTCGGAAATTCCGGTCCATGACGTCTCCTCCCATCCTCAATGTTTCTTTTGTTTGTTGCTGGAC
This sequence comes from Micromesistius poutassou, assembly GCF_964030765.1. NCBI lineage: Eukaryota > Metazoa > Chordata > Actinopteri > Gadiformes > Gadidae > Micromesistius > Micromesistius poutassou. The sequence goes on from NC_140278.1 coordinate 17,990,315, forward strand.
CACCATAAGTGTTATTGATCGTTTGGAGATAATATAATATACGTCACGTTTATACAATGACACAAGTAGGCCTGGGTAAAACATGCGTAATAAATATTCCAGACAACTGAGTTGGATGGGACGAGCGCCCAAAGAACCATCTGAATTCCCGTAAATGGGGGGCAGGGCGACGCGCCTCGGTTCGGAGACGCGGAGGAGGGGACGCGCGCACGGTGACCCCCTCGGGTCGGGGACGCGGAGGAGGAGGGCGTTACCTTTAAACCACGTGCTGCTGCTTGTTCAACCGGAAGTAATCAAAACGGCCTCACCAACATGTCTGCGCCCGGGGAAGACACGTTTGGTAACGAAGATGGGGAAATTGACCAAATGGATGAAGTTGAGTGCGAGGAAAGTGAGATGCGAGAAGAGGGAATGGACGGAGAAGGAGAGGGTCAGGTATACGTGCCCGGTGTCCAGCCGCTGCAGCCGGGAGAGGAGCTGGAGATGGACCGGTCGGCCTACCGCATGTACCACGAATGCCAGACAGGCAAGATGACACGAACAACATCAGAAGTGTATTCAGTATTGCATTGTGGTTTATAATGACATAGGAGCCTCATACAGTTGGGAGTACACGTGAATTCAACTGCAAATTGAATACTATGCATGTTTATACAAAAATATTACATTTAGTCATGTCGTTTAGCCAACTTCTGACTCGCGACAATAATTGTTTCATGAAGAGCTTTCTTGGATCTGATTGCAAAGCGATAACTTTGGCCACCCTCCTCCTCCTTCTCGTAGGTTCTCCTTGCTTGAGCTTTGACGTACTGAAAGATGGAGATGGGGAATCCAGAGACCAGTACCCCCTGTCTATGCTGCTCTGTGCAGGCACCCAGGCGAGCACTGCCCTTAGCAATAGGTGGGTGTTGTAGGGATACAAGTCCAGTATTCAATGTCATGAAAAGAATATAACCCTTGGCAGTGGAATATACTCTGCCACTAAGTAAACAACAAGATAACGTCATAAACTATACTCCGATTGATGTCTTAACATGTAATCTATTCTCGATAGACTGACGGAGTTGCAAATGGATTTGCTAATATTTAACAAGACCCTTGCCCCTCACCGAAACTCAAATGCATCTGTTCACTGTACATGTACCTTTTTTGACATCCTGAATACATTTTCAGGGGAATTTGTGATGCTGTCAGCATGCAGCATTGATTCCATTTATCTGATTATGCTGTTATATACTGGAACAATAACGCACATTTTTGATGGGTTCATACTATTTGGAATACATAATCAATTGCTAACTTAAAAAGTTAGTTGATTTACACACAATGGTCAGTTAAGAGTTTGTCCGGCATGTTGTATTGTTCGACTGATCAGCTGCATTTGTCTTACTAAATTATATAAATGCTATTTCAGATCAGATCAGGTTGTTTTTAATAAGCAAATCTACTGTTGTCCTCTCTCAGGCTCCTGATTATGCGTATGCATAACCTTCACGGTACAGAGAAGGAGGGTGAGAGTAGCGATGAAGAGAGTGAGGAGGACGATGAAGAGGAGGATGAAGATAAGAAGCCACAGATGGAGTTGGCATTGATGTCTCACTACGGTGGCACCAACAGAGTCAGAGTCAGTTGGCTGCTTTATTTTTTGTATGTAATATCATATGACTGATCCCATTCCTGCCTTATATTCTTATGTTCAACCAGAACTACCTATTAAGGTGGCAATTGGCTCATGGCTGATTTATACAATTTATTGGGGGGAAAAACGATCAAAAAAAATTGCCTCCACTCTACATGTATCAAAGCTTGTGTAAATTATTCTGTAAAACAAATGGCCTTTTTTAGTATACATACAAATTATGGTTAATCGAATAGGCTGAATGTGCAATGGAAAGGCCTAATTGATTTTAATGATGTGTTTCAAACATCAATAGCTGGTGTTCAAACCACACAGAACTATTTAGACCCTTAGATACTTGGATCTCTTTACATGGACATTAAGCAGCAGTCTGAGCATTAGGTTGCGGCCTCTCAAATTCAACTTAACTACTTGTCTAGTTTTGTCTGAAAAGAAGCATTTCAGAAGACGAAGACCCCTGGCCTTCCTGTGTTATCTTGTCTCATTGTGCTTGAGGGAGGGGATAATTCGTTTTGCTGACATGAATGGACTTGGATACTGTTTTCAAATAGAAACTAACATTCTTTTCCTTCAGGTCACCCAATGGTCAGAGCGGCCTCTGGCTGCTGTGTGGTCGGATAAAGGCCAGGTGGAAATATTTGACCTAAAAGCTTCGTTGGAAGCTGTCCACAGCTCAACTGCCATGGCTGAATTTATTAAAAACCAGAAAGAAACCAAGCCCCTCTTTAGTTTCTCAGGCCACATGACTGAAGGCTTTGCACTGGATTGGTCCCCTAAAGTACCTGGTAAGTTTTTTTGTTTTTTTTTCCCTTCAGTTATCCTCAATTGGGATTACTTTGGTATCAAACATAAAAGCCAGACGGTCTATTAGCTTATCATTGAAACATGTAGTGGACAGTATTCATTCTTACAAATTTCAAACCTTTTATCAATTATCATGCAAATTGAATGACTAAACTCTGTACTCGGTTAATCTATATTGCATCATTTATGTACATGGCAGTATCTCTGAAACGATATATAAATAATACAAAAATGTAACTACTTGATTTGGACTGTGATATATTTTATACTTGTGGGTAGGCCTGGGCAATAAAACAATAAATTATCATATTGTGGTAGACCTTTGATCAATATCAATATAAAACATGTTCAATATCTATCGATAAGAGACTGGACCACCGAATCTAGCAGCTGCGTTTTGTTACACAAACGCGGTTCCATACTTATTTACAATATTTGAGTTTTTTTCATTCTTGTATCGATATTGGAGTATTTATCAATGAAGAACAGTGGAAGGTCATATTAAGTGTTAAACATAAGTGTTTGAATCCAGCATGGTAATTCCTAGTCTTTTTAGGTCATTAGAATTATCAAGTTATCGATATCGATCAATATGATCAAGTTATATCGTGATGTGTCTTTCAGCCATATCGCCCAGGCTTACTTGTGGGAAATGATTTTGCAACTTAATGCGGTGAGGCTGAATGTTCTTGTTAACGCCATCCGTCCACCAGGCCGTTTAGCCACTGGGGACTGTAAGAAGAACATCCATGTGTGGGAGCCGCGGGAAGGAGGCGCTGCCTGGACGGTGGACCAGCGGCCGTTCAGCTCCCACACCAAGTCTGTGGAGGACCTGCAGTGGTCCCCTACTGAAGCCACAGTACGTCGTGGCTGGGAAACAAGCCATTCGTCCTTCTTTGTAGCTGGAGAAATCTCAATATTCAAGCAGTGTTTCTTGTCTGTCTGTCAGTCATAAAATATTAAGCCAGAAATGTTTTTTTTATTAATTTATGTTTTGCGGCAGGTTTTTGCATCGTGTTCAGTCGATCGGTCGGTCAGAATCTGGGACACCCGCGCTCCTCCGAGCTCCATGCTGTCCACCGACGAAGCCCACTCGTCGGACGTCAACGTCATCAGTTGGAACAGGAGCGAGCCCTTCCTCCTGTCAGGAGGGGACGATGGCCTTCTGAAAGTATGGGATCTACGGCAGTTTCAGGCAAGTGCATCCCAATGATTTGCATCTGGTCCGTTGTTATTTGATCCTGGCAGGTATATTCACTTGTTCACACCCCAGCAGAGTGACTAGATTGAAATGTGAAACACTGCATGTGTCAAGTCATGTGCAAGAGGAAAGGCTGTCAGTAATTCTAGGAGCATGTTGGTGATGAACAGTGGGTGATTGTTTAGTTATTGCACACAGTTATTGAGGGGGGGGGGAGAAATAATACATTTTCTTAATACAAATGAACAACTTTATTTCTCAGTTGATTGTACTGTCTAAACTGGGATCTTATCTATCGGCAATCCTGTTTTGTTCAAATGGTTCCTGTGTTGTTTCTGAACGTTTCCCTGTGATCTGGTTCTCTGCAGTCTGGGCGGCCGGTGGCTAACTTCAAGCAGCACAGCGCCCCCATCACCTCTGTGGAGTGGAACCCCGTGGACTCCAGCGTCTTTGCCGCCGCCGGGGCGGATGACGTGGTCAGCCAGTGGGATCTCTCGGTGGAGTCGAGTGATGTGGGTGCGCGGGCCGAGGGCCTAAAGGACCTTCCTCCCCAGCTGCTCTTCCTGCACCAGGGTCAGACAGAGGTCAAGGAGATCCACTGGCATCCACAGTTACCTGGCGTGATGGTCTCCACGGCGCTGTCTGGGTTCAACGTGTTCAGGACAATATCGGTCTAATGTCAAAACATTTCATTGGACTGTTTTAGACTAGAGGATAAGAGGTGGTTGAAGAAATGCATTTACTACACATTTTTAATGTGTACTCGTGACTTCCAGGTAATATGCCCATGTATGTTCAAGCATATTGCTATTTGTACTATTGTATATAGGTTGACTCTATGGAGTGGATTTTTCTAGAAAAGCCTAAAGATGGGTTGTATCTCCTATTGATCTGAGTCTGTACTTTTACAGATGAGGTGAATTGATATGAAATGCATTTGAAATTGCATGCGCATAATAAAAACACTGTACCATAGTAAGCAGGTCTATTGTGTATCTTAAACAGACCGGTTGTATTGTTCATCAAGACCCAGGGTAAGAATCGAACACACTCATACTCGTTTTATATTAAATATTAACTATCTGCAGGGGGAACACAAGCCTGAGGCCAAGCTCAAAGGTCACAAAACCAATGATTCTCCCAAGTACATCGTTTTATTCAATCCAGCAATGTGAACAAGGTCTTCACCAGAGAACAGTTTCTAGTTTGTCATCAGTCCAATATAAAAAAGACAACTTGAGTTTAAGACTTGAGATCTCCCATTAACAGCATTTGTAAACACATTAATAGATGCATAGATGCAATACATTGCCATGTAAAAGTATGTAGGCCCACCACATTCTGGGATGACAAGCTACATACATAACCGTTAGATCGTCCCACTGCATATTCCAATGGTCAGGAAAGAGATATTAACAAATGTATATGTTGGCCAATAATAAAAATGAACAATAATTTATAACTGCCAATTCAGACTATTAAGATAAGCTACATTTGATCAGAACAGATATTAATGTGGTATGTACTTAAGTAATTATTGATAAATGGAGAAGTATTTCCTTAAAACTATTTTGGTTTCAGAACATTTTGATTATGATAGATTATGCAAACATCAAGGTATATAACAGATTGTAAAAGAAAACATGCAGGATGGAAAAAACAGTATAGTTATAAGACAAGAATACTTGAATACAAAATCAATGTATCCTATTAAGGCACTTATGTATAAAACTAAAACAACTTTAGACATCACATTACACTACCATTTTCAAAATAGCCTTTCAATTATCAAGAATACATCACAGTTGGCATATTTCCACTTTCCACCATAAAGCATTCAGCTTTCTACATTATCAAAGTGCTATGAGCCTTTTATTGGTAACAACCAAAACAATAGTATATGTTTGCGCAGATTGTAACAGTTTGAAAGTCTTTAAATGCACATAACATGAGTCAGTTTTCCAGTTGTTAAACTTAAGTGATTCAACTGTCCAACCTTCAGTCTTGGCCTATCTTGTCTTAAAATATGCAGTCAGTTTGTGTTCGTCTCCCCTTTTTGGGACACCGGAATAATGACTTAATAAAAGATATCTCATATGTTTCATCTCGAATTGAAAGATTATATAATTCCCCCAGCTGTCTCCTATAGACCAATTTCATCATCAAACTCATCTTCAAATGTGTAGCCTCTTCCGCATTCCCCCACTTCCTCCTCCTCCTCCTCATCTGAGTCAGTCCCAAAATGGCTGGTTTCGACCCTTCTGCAGTGCAAGGGGCTGGATTCATTGTTGTCTGAGCTGTGTGACGAGGCAGGGCTGGGTGGCATGTCTGCCCTGCGTGTGGTCCACTCTGCTTCTCCTGCACCCCCCACGTTGGCTCCCTTCTCCCCCTTGGTTGGGGTCTGAGGGCCCTGCTCATCTTCTTCTTGAAAGGCAAACCCTTGACCCTCTTCCTCCTCAGACGCCTGGCGAATGATCTCCTCTCGCTTGTCGCTAAACCTCACCTTTGGTCTCAGCCCCTTCGCTTTGCTCCAATTCCCATCCGCTAGCGAGCCATCTCTGTTATCTCTCGTCAGCTTCTCCTCCGATCCAACAAGCTCCTCTCCGTTGACCTCGTTCAGCGCGCACACCGACAGGTCCTCAGACACCCCTCGTCCCGTCTTCATCTCTGCTAACGACGTATTGCTGCTGGGACTGAACACGTCCTCCTCATTGGAGTCCAGACCCAGTCCGTCCATCACCCCCAGGACGTCCCCCATGATCGAGGGACCCAAGTCCAGGTCCAAGGTGAATGAAGACACAGACACAGAGTGATCCCTGGTGAGATCGTTGTACTCTGAGGCTTCCACGCCATCTGTTGAGTTCTCGCCCTGGCTGATATTTGGTATCTTGGAGTCCACAGCCGTCATGTTCCCTGGAGCGCCAAGGTCGGAGCTGCTGCTGCTGCTGCTGGTGGTGGTGTTGTTACCAGGGCCGTGTGTGGACAGGAAGGAGGTGTCGCCAAAGGCATCGCCTCCTCTGCCGATGTGCATGGTGTGACGGAAGTCGTCGAGCGGAGCCGAGATCATGGTACGTTCCAGACGGGGAGCCCGGGAGGACTTGTGGAGTGGCATGACTGTAGAGAGAGGGAGGGAGAGACACCCCTGAGTGGCCAATACACAAAGAGATGTGTACTGTAAGCATCAGCAAGTTGCAACAAGTAAACTAATATTAAACACATTAAACGTTATGAACAACATGTGGTAAGGAATCTAAATAAACACAATAAATAATGCACACAACTACTGTTTCTTTATAGATGAATCTGATATAAAAGATCAATCATAATATTATAGCATTTTTTGTGTACCCAAATGAATCTGTTCATCAGCTGAGCAGTTATGTTTAACAGGGTGAGTTATATATATCACTCTGTGTAATTGGCATTTCGAATGCCGATATACTCATTAGGAAATATAAAATATTTCCTATAGGAAATAATGGGGGGTCTACAGAACATTTTGAACATTTTTGATTGAATCACACATTGATTATGAGATAATAGATATACTAGGAGATAATAAAGATATACTCTCTCCTCTACTCATCTGTGCAAAGGCTGTATGCGTCCATCTTCAAAGGGTTTGTTTTGATTGCATTAAGAACACATTTATGTTGCAAAATTAAGTCACCTTAAAAGGTAATTTGAATGTCCCTAAAATCAGATCCAGGGGTTTGGCCCAGTTATAATGTCTGATATTAATCTGTTGCTCTCCATGGGGCTTGTCATGGAAGAACAGTGTTGTGTAAGTGAGAAACCAATGAATTTCCTCAGATCTGCTACCATGTAGGCCATGCTGGGACTTGTATGCGAAACACACATGCAGCACAAGCACATACCTCATACTTGAAGCAACCCTGAGGGCACAAGAGAAGGAAAACAAAAAGACAAGTATCTATTCTAAAGAGCAAATTAACAGCAGTACTAATCCACTAATTCCCATTAATGAAAATGCTATATTAATCATGGTGAGGTGGGAATGGGGGCAGCATTTTTGGAGTATGATGGAGTTTAAAATGTTAACATCCCCATTAATCAACTCTGTGGTTTATATTTCCTTTCGTAGTGGTTGACAAAGCACATGTCAGTTTTCATTTCATTTCAGCATTTTAATTGCCAGTGTAATTGTAATTTCAACACTAACGGAAGTCAATTCATTTTCACTAAATGATAAAAACGTAAAATAAATCACTTTAAATAATATTTTAATAAGAGTGTGTATTTTTCATTAGCATGGCATTTTGTAGTAGACATTATAAAGGCTGTAACCTACATAACAATTTGTTTATGAAGTTTAAGCCACCCAAAAAATGTGTAGGGGAGTCAAACCCTCAATCCCCCACCCCGCCCCACATTCCGAAATTCATTAAATGACTGAAAAATAAGTCCTTTATTAGAGAAGGCTTACATGAATATATTTCAAAACTTCAATCAGAAAAAGAAAAACGAAAGTTACACATTGAGTAAGCGATGGGGCAACAGGTTAACAAAGTCTAAGTTCTGTAGTAACTTTTGGTCACATAAAGCGTACTCTACCTTTAGTATACTTTGGTATCAGACTTGCTCCCTTTGCGGAATCCAAAAGTTACATCTGGCGCTCTGCTGCTGCTTCCCTCACCACTTTTTCCCTGGTTATTTTTCTTGCCGTCGTTCGCCTGTGTGATTTTTTTCCTAAGGGATGGGCATTGGTTAAGGAAGTGACGCCAGCGGTTATTGGAGAATGACTTATCGATGGCAGTTATCGTGAGTGTGTGTACTGTGAGGGTCAGTAAATGGTGCGAAATATTTTATGATCATTGAGTTATGCCTCCCCGTGGTAAATAATACATTAGGATGTATGTATGTATTTTTTTTATTTTATTTTTAAACGACTGACACAATCTGTATTCTAATACGTAGTCCAGGTGTTAAATGTGTAATCTTGTGAGCCAGCCACGTTTATTGCATCACAGAGTGGTAGGCCTACATGCAACGTGTCGCCCCGGAATAACCATTCATAATAAAACTCCTTAATGTTACACGCTTTAAATAACAGCATTGGGTATTTCGTCTGCTTTGGGGCTTTTAGCGTCAGCAGAATAAAACCGGGACATCTCAACGTGTAGGTAGCTTGTAGTGATTGTACGGTTCACTCCTGCTGCCTCCTTGTTCAACTTCCTCCCAGCTAAAACTCCCACCGCCGAACCCCTATTCGGCCCTAGGGATTTGTACAATGGTTGAGGGAAGTGACTCATTGTTTAAGGGATATTGCCATTCAAACATAACATATTTCTGTGATGATGTCTCTGAAACTCAGCATGGGGGTATTTTATCATTTTGAGTGTTTCATAAATGGTTGTAGGCCTACGTTGAGGATGTATGCATAGGCCTACACGTTTACACATCATAATATATTGTCCAAGACTAGTAGGTGTCCATCCCCGATAGTAGGCCCGATATAGAACAGTTTAAAATAAGCAAAATTAAGTATTAAATAAAGAATAATGCTTAACATGAAATAGGCTATACATGTAGCCTCAATGCTGAACATTAAATAGGGTATAAGTAGGATATGCTCACCATAAAATATGTATAATATAGATTCCAGGCTGAATTAAGTATTTGATACTTGGTTATCATTCTCATCTGTACGAAGATGGGTATAAATGAGTCAAACTGCAAACAAAACCCTGTATCATTGCAACTTGATATCTTGGTAATTAGCATAGGCCTACTGGCACATAATATGCCCATATCAACATAACCTTCAGTGAGACAGAAAGATCTATTGAATATGTATATAGATAACATAATTAATAATGAAAAGTGGTTGTGACTCTATGTAGCATGACGTTTATGGTGCCACAGTATTACAACACACACACACACACACACACACACACACACACACACACACACACACACACACCACACAGGCCCATGATTATTAGCTCTTATTAGGTGAGCATAAGACATTATTCTCTATTTCATACATCCACAACCACGGCTGCTAGAAGGCCTTTTTATTTGCTTTACCTTACTTTGGAGTCCCGTTTACTTTATTTAGCTTCATTTACATACCTAGGCTATTTCTATTTTTATATTCAAGCATATTTTATTATATTCTGTTGTTGGTTATATGCATATTTCATCTTTAATGAATATCTACAATGATGCTGTATTTTTGTTAACTATATTGCTAGTTGTTGCCAGCTGTTACAAATCATTTCTTAAGGGATCAACATAGTCATCCGTTTCTGCATCTGTATTACTAATTGTTACAAATATGGTCATTATGTGTCTACATCCGTCTCCCAAAGCGTCCACTGAGGGGAGTCCGGCCTCGGCCAATGTTGCCAGAGTGGGCCAGATTGGATGGGAAATCTGGCCCAATCTGGCAACTCTGGCCGAGGCACGCGTGTAACGAACGGCAACGTCACTCCATTAGGTTTTTTCCTCAACCGCCATTTTGTATGTCTCAGGCAGTTCATCGGACGAAGTGGTCCTCCTGAAATGGATAATAATCCCATTGCGTTGTAGATATTTATATTTTAACCGCGCTTACATTGATTCCCATCTATTAGGATACACGTACTTGTACTTGACACCTAGGTCGGTTCTCTCTCTGTCGACTGCGGGCGAGCTGTCCGGCCGACTTCATCTTGTTTACCTTTCGGTCCTACGGTGGCTAAACTCTAGAGCTAACGCTAGCATCGCTTCCTGCTAGCCAGTTAGCAAGGGTAGGCGAAATGGCGGCCAAGGCGACGCAAGCAACTCCCGCGACTAACTGGTGTGTAACGTGTATACATTGTAGCTAAATACAGTGACACTAATGTCAGCCAATTAAAGAAAATCAAAGGCCGCATTTTTTGTGAACACATTTTTTAAAAGTCGCCTGTCACCTCGTATGCGACGCAAATGACCAGCTAATGGCTAGCTAACGGCTATGTGTTTCAGCTAAACGCTAAGTAGCCATCATGGTGAAATATGGACTATGGCTATTTTTGTTATCAGGAAACCAACAACCTAACGTGCACCCTAATGGATATATATATATATAGTAATGGATTCAGGCAATAGTGTTTTTGTCAGGTATTTCCGTTAAACATGCCAGCCTGATGTAGATGTGACGTTGTGTTGTGTTGGGCAGGTCGTACGGAGCTCCTACGGATGGCCAGGCTCATGAGAACCCAGAGTGGGAGAAGGCGAGACAGGCTCTGGCCTCCATCACCAAGAGCCAGGGCTCCAACAAAGCTCCACCAGCCAACCTAACGCCAGCGGAGGTAACGTGTGATGAGTTAATGACCTGACGTATTGTTTTTCTATGTTCTCATCACGCAGAACTTCTTTAAAAACATTGGACCATGGTATTGGAATGTTTCCGGTTAATATATATGGTGTAAAGTTCCCTCATGTTATATATGGTTACATAGTATTCTCTTTCAAAGCTATTGTCTCTATCGTAAGTTTTACATTCACAAATTGGTAATGGGTGCATTCCAGGCCGGACCGTTTCAGCCATCAGCACCGGACTCATCCGCCATACAACAACAGCAACAGCAGCAGTACTTTCCATGGTACCAGCAAAATCAGCAACAGCAGTATCCAGCAGGATACACGTATCCCTATAACTATTACTACCCAATGAGTCCTGTAAGTATATATTAACCTTTTGGGGGATTATTTTGTTCTTGAAATGTCTTCTCAAGATTCAACCGTTGTTTTTCCTAAAGAAACAAAAGCATTTTCTGCGTTGATGATTTGCCTAGTCCTATGTTCACTAACTAACTAGTCCTATGTTCACTAACAATTGTGTTTTTCAATTCCCAGTATGGCTCCACCTACACACCAAACCAGTACGGTGCTCCTCCAGGTCCAGGTTACCCAGCACCCTCTGCTCCTAATGGACAGGTACACAATGGGTTTACATTATGTGGTAACCCGGCTCTGTGTGTGGCTTGCCTTTCCCCATTGAACACTAGTCAAAGGTCTATTTAAGCTTAAGTGGCCATTTTACACAATGCAAGGGCTCTGCCAAGGGAAAGAAAAAAAAACAAAGAAAAGGGATTAGGATCCAACTCTGGTATACAACAGAAACTCCCACTCTGTGTCCAAGGAGCTAATCCTATCAAACGTAAGGCTGGCCAGACAGCCCTATGGATCAGCCCCTACGGATCAGCCCACACGTCTGCCCCTACTACCACGGGTTCACCTTTGGCACTTGTCCGGAGCCGGGTTGGCACATTTTCAAATATCCTTTAAGACACCAAATGACTCATAGTTAATAATATGAAACTTCCTTTTTTTCTTAACAGCCTCCACCTGTGCCTGGACTTGAGGATCAGTCATCCAACTACCCCCCTCAGCCCCAGCCCCCAGCCCCTACAGCCCCACAGCCTCCCCCTAGTCCAACCAACTTGGAAAAACCACCTCTACCTCCATCCATACCTCCCCTTCCCAACTCCCAGTACCCTCCTGCCCCAGCACAAAGTGCCTACAACGGCCCCAACTCAATGCCTTACCCATCCGTCGACCCCAACCATATGCGGGCGTACAATCACAACCAGGGAAGATCTAACTATGGCCAGGGCTTCCATGCCCAGAACCCCTACCAGGCTACTCAGAATAACCCCCAGAATCACCCCCAGAATCAGCAACAGCAACATCAGCAGCATCAACAACAACATCAGCAGCCGCAGCCACATCAGCAACATCAGCAGCATCAACAACAACAACAACAGGGCCAGTATGGACAAGGCCTTGGGAGAGGAGGAGATGCCAACAAAAATAAAAACAACCAGAAACCGGTTGGTCAACAACTCTGGCACCGCATGAAGCGTGAGTTACACATATGTTACACTGTTTGTGTTGTATGTTTCACGTGGTCCGTTTACTCAGAACACAGTAGAATGCTTGGAGGGTTGCCGTTTCATACTTTCAAACTTCACTGTGTTTTGTGTGCCCTATAGAGAATCCGGGAGCAGGTGCTGTGAAATTCAATATTCCCAAGAGGCCCTATGTCATGACCGGTCCAAACCTCCCCACGGGTGAGCAGCCGTCTGGGTTAAACCTTTCTCCCGGCTCCCCTGCTGGTACCAACGCTGCTGCTGGAGCAGCTCCGATGAGGTAAGACCTCTGCTTTTTCCTGTACCGCTTTTCCACCAGTGGTTCTGAGGTGCGAGTCAGGAGCCTGTGCATGTAAACGGTGGTGTTGTGCTTGCTGTTGCTGGGGCGTTCCGGCAGAGTGGTTGATCCTGTTCTCCTAGTCCGTCCAAATGAAACCGCATCTCACACGACAGGGGCATAGCAACAAGATGTTAGAAGAATAAGCATTTCAAATTTAATCTTAAAACAATGTACGTCTTGTTAGAAACTGGATGGACGGCCAATTGCAGTGTTGCCAGCAGTGGCCCTGCAGAACAACTGGAAGAATTACTGCTCTATTACTCTCAATTGAACATTGTGTCCTGACTGAGCTTTACCCGTAGGCCCCAGGACTGGCCTCAGGCTATGAAGGAGTATGTGCAGCGCTGTTTCACGGCCTGTGAGACTGAAGACGACAAGGACCGCACTGAGAAGGTGCTCAAAGAAGTGCTGCAGGACCGGTTGAAGGATGGCTCGGCGTATACCATTGACTGGAACCGTGAGGCCTTGCCAGAGTAAGTGAATGTCAATAAATAGTGGCCACTCAAAGTGACTCAGCAATACAAAAGGCTAGTTTCAATGTGTTTTTTTTTTTTATAGTATACGTTTGATCTCCCCCTCAGACTGAAAGCCAAGCAGTCTCGCTGGGAAGCGGTGCCGTCACAGAGGACGTTGGACAGCGCTATAAGCCGCGGCGGAAGCACTCCGGCGGTTGCTCGGGGTCGAGGAGGAGGCGGTGGTGGCAGCGGCGGAGGAGGAGGACACAGGCTTGGGCACTACCGCAACGTTTTCTCCCAGCGGAGCCCATCATCGAGCTCCTCCCGCTCTTCCTCTCGCTCGCCCTCACCATCCCACAACCGCCACCGAGACCGCAGCCAGAGACACAGGCGCAGGTAAAGCCTGTTCAGACTCCCTACTCATGTGGTTCACCATTCAGCTAGCGTAGCCTAGTGCTGCCGCTGCTGATGTTGTTGTGGTTGTTGTTGTTGTTGAAAAGTGGACGAGTCTGGCGCTGCTGGTTGAAACTGACCGGCCTGAATGCAGAAATGAAATGCAGCCATTTGAATGTTGTGATGTGTGTGTATATATAGCACAGCAGTGTTACACATTTATGAATGTCATAAGATTTACAAGAGATGAAAATTCCCAAGAATAAAGTTTAATTATTTCACTGGTCGGAAAAGTACGTTTTCCTAATATGGCGTCTTCATTTCCCTAGTGATTCCGGATCCCAGTCTGACAGCAGCATTTCCAGTGACCTTCGACCTCAGCTGTCTCGGCGGCAAAAAGGAGGACGGGGTCGTGGCGGTGACAGAGAGCGAGGCCGTGGAGGCGGAGAGAGAGGACGTGGGAGAGGAAAGGCCAATAGAGGAAGGAGGTAATTTATCTCAAGTTCACTCTTTTTCAAGCATGTCAAGTGTGAGTAGTAGCAAACGCTAACCTGTCCTGGGTCTTTGCAGAAACGCTGATGACGGCAACGCTGGTGTCGGTGGAAAGAAGAGGAAAGGGGGCAACGCTGGCCTGGACTTTCATGATCCCATGAGGGAGGCCAAGAAGCAGAGCAGAGCACAACGATTTCACAAGCAGCTGCGCTCAGAGCCCCTGGTTCTCTCCATCAACTCCCTGGACCTGCCCAATGGCACCCAGGAGGGCCTCAGTTGGGAGGACTGTCCTATTGTAGGGACCTGCCAGGACATCACTAAGATCTACTTGAGACTCACCTGTGCCCCAGACCCCGCAACTGTGCGCCCTGTGCATGTGAGTGATTAGGCTTCATTATTATTTTTATATCATTTATTCAAAAATTTTGATATGGTCGTATCACAGTAAAACTATTACTTTTCTTAAATTCGAGAAACCATAGAGTAAACCGTTTTTTGTGTGCCTGTCTTTTCCTTCTGGATCTTTCCTCACCAGGTACTGAGAAAATCTATCCAGGCGGTGAAGCTTCACTGGAAGACGCACCACGATTACACCTACGCATGTGAACAGATGAAGTCCATACGACAGGACCTCACGGTTAGTGTGGGCTTGGCCCCTCTGTAATTAACATTCTTGCACTTCAGTGGCATTTTCTCTTGAGCGATAATGCACAGCACTTTGGTCCAGCATCTCACTTCGGTTGTGGTTTAACCCTACAGGTCCAAGGAGTCCGCACAGAGTTCACTGTGGAGGTGTACGAGTGTCACGCTCGCATCGCTCTGGAAAAGGTTTGTTTGTTAGATAATAGTTGATGGATGGGTACATGGTACAATGAGCGACGTGGGATTGACTGGGATGTCTTACAGGGTGACCACGAGGAGTTCAACCAGTGCCAGACGCAGCTTAAGGCCCTCTACAAGGACAATCCTTCGGAAAACATTGGGGAGTTTACAGCCTACCGATTGCTGTATTACATTTTCACCAAAAACTCTGGGGGTGAGTCCAGATTTGGTAATCCGTGTATTATCTGAACAACACGTATTGAACATTGTAAATATTATTATATTGGGACAGTTCTTGTGTACACAATCCACCTGTGTTAATCCTTTCTGTGTCTGTCTCGGTTGATGTTGTAGATCTGACCACTGAGCTGGTATACCTGACCCCGGCCCTGCGGGAGGATAGCTGTGTATCTCATGCTCTCTCCCTCCGGGCCGCCTGGGCCCTGGGCAACTATAACCGCTTCTTTAAGCTCTACCTGTGTGCCCCACGCATGGCTTCTTACCTCATTGATAAGTTTGTTGAGAGAGAGAGAAAGATTGCACTGCGGGCCATGCTCAAAACGTGAGTTGATTTCTCGATGTAGGTTGATGGCTGACGCAGGACTTGTTTTGCGGTTTTAAATCTGGTTTTAAACTGTTCCTCTCTGTTTCTCTCTCTGTCCACAGCTTTAGACCCGACCTGCCAGTCCAGAATGTGCAGTCCGCTCTGGGGTTCACTTGTTTAGACACCTGTTTGGCTTTTCTTGCTGGGTTAGGGGTCACCTACTACCCTTCTGACCCCAGCAAAATAGACTGCAAAGCCAGCTCAGCAGCTGTGGCAGCTTCTTGAGAGAGGGGAGGGGTTAAGCGAGGTTAGGGGAAGAGCTCTAAAATGAGATGCATAGGGATCGACAGGGAACCATATGTACGTATGTACTGAACACCTCAGATAGTCTTATGACACGTTGCGGTTACAGCCAGGCGTAGCAGCTGCATGCTAGTTGAGGGGTCCTGCTCGCAGACTAAAACCTTACCGCTGAAACAAGCTGAGCCACTGACACTTCAAACACAGGACATACATTTAACAGCCACAATAACGTTAACAAACACGGCCTATTACTTACCAGTTCAAGACACCAGTTTAGTGTTCAAGCCCCACAATGCCTAGCAGAGTCAGTGAAGCCCCCTCCCCAGGCCCTCACCCCATTAGCACCCTCGGATGTAAAGCTAACAGTGTTCTGTTGTGTGTTTCCTTCCTCAAGTCAACAGCTCCCAAGCCCTGAAGATTCAAGTGGTGTCTTCTCAAAAAGCAAAATGTCTTCTTCCAAGTCCCCCATCAAGCTCTCAGCCCTTGGGGCAACGCCCGGGGGGATTGAGGACAACATGTTGCATTTTAAAGACTGTAAGCCAAAGTAACGTGGAGATCCCAGCAACGCTGAAGAAGAGGAGCTGGTTTGTATGTCCTGTCCCCTCACCCCTGCCCCTCCATTATCCTGAAGTATCTGCGATTGGCTGTCATTACGATTGGCTGTCGATCTCATCAACCAACCACACCCGCTTGAATGCAATGGACTAACGAAATGGAGTACTGTTAGGTCCCGTTCCTGATTTAATAAGTAGAATTCAACATGGTCTTACCTGGCTAACCACCGTCCTGAAGCTCCCATAGGATTGGCCACCATTAGTACGTCCATGGCCCCTTGAACGGCACGCTGCCATGATATATCCCAAGATAGCCAATGACTTTAATAAGCTGTATGGCCACTGCCAGCCAGGGCTGCCTCCCCTTCCCGGTAACGAGGAAATCCAACTCATTACCCCAGTATGCCGTCGCCTGCAGGCGGAGGAAATCCATCATCTGCTCCACCACGGTGAGGTGGAGCCGTGCGGTCAGCACTGGAGAATCCGGAGTAAGCTTGTCACCTTTGCCTTGGACAGTACACAGAGTAAATGGCAATGTCACTGCACATCGTATCAACAGTGGATTTGGCCACTGTGGGTGGTCGTCGATTCGAGGTTGTGGCAGCAGACGAGCCTCTACCTCAAAGTACGGCGCCCAACGTAGCCCCGACCGATTCAACATCAGCCGTTGCAGTGGTGACGCCTCCCAGGATGGACGTGATGGTTTGTATACTACACCTTGATCCGGTTAAAGCAGGCAGTTTGCATGAGTGGCTGGTAAGAGATGGCAGGTGCCAGTTGTGGGTTGGGCAACAGGGAGTATACAGTTAACCACAGATTGATGGTTGGTAGGGTTCAGTTAAATGTATTAAACAAATTATTCTCTATTTAGACATCTTCCATAAGTGGTAAAGGTTTAGAGAAAATTATATATGCTGCTATATAATTTGACCTATTTGTTAGGGTATTAAAAAAAATGATTCCAAGACAAAAATCAACTTGCAATAAAGAGGGTTCTGTGGAGGGAGTGGTAGTAAGTCGAGGGAAACTTCATGAAAAGAAAAAACCTGCCAGCTAGGAGCCATCATTTATCACACCAGGACATGTCCATTCCTTAACTCACAAAGGAATTTGTTCTGGCATGAATACTAAGTATTTCTATCCTGAATTTATTGCCTGTTCCTGTATTGGGTTGCACTAGTCCCTTTGGAATAACACAGAAGGCATGCACAATGTTCTCCCAACGGCAGGGATGGGCAGACCAGAGCCAGGCAGCCAGTCTCGCCACAACACAGATCAAAAACCAGTATTACACTGCTTATCTGGGAAATCATGTTGAGTGTGCGGTCATTTGAGCAAAGTAAATGGCTTTTCATCCAGTGGAGTATAAACTTGCTGATTTATTTTTGTGAATATGTATATTTTAGTTTGTCTAGCTACCTTTTTGTTTTGGCTCAATTATTTTCCAACCATTTATGTAAATATGTACAGTTGAATTCAGGCTATTGATTCCCTTTTATAGGCAGCATTGCTTTGTTCATGACAGCATTATCGTCATGGCAATTAGGATACATTGGAGGCTCTCGTTAGATGTCTTTTCTAGTAAATCCACTACAACTATTACTTCTCGTAGTAGTGGTTGAACAAGGGGGCTGTTTTCTAAACCAAATCTTTGTCAGAATGGTTTTGGTCTATATATAGCTTGTTTATCAATCGGCGTGTGTATATAACATTTGAGATTTGGTTGATTTTGAGTTTATTTTTTGTTGTGCGAGTTATGACAAATATTTGGTTTGTTAAACATCCTCTGGTTCCCAAAATGGTTCATATTTTTTTTAATACGGACTGTTTTGGTGATTCTGTAGTGGTGAAATTGCTAGTCTAAACACTCTGTCGGAGGTTAAAACTAGCTGATTATAAATGGATATTTAATCTCAAATCATTACATTTACCATGACAAGGAATGTTTGTTTTCCTACGCATTTGTTGCATAGGCTTGTTTAGATTTCCCCCCCCCACTCTTGTTGCTATTCACTGTCTTTTGTCTAACACGCTGCAAGCCTTCTGACTTGTCTGTTTTTAGTACTGCATTGCAGGAGCTAACGGAGTCATGTGTGTGGGGGCAACACCGACCCCGGCCTCCTGGAGCAAGCAACCGGAGAGAGAGAGAATTGTGAGCAATCCAACTCTTGGTTTGAGCGACTCAAGTTCGAGCCAAACGGCCAGTTCAAATATACATGGGAGGCCCACATGCTGAAATGTCTCTGATGCACAACATGGTGGCGTTTGTGAATTTCAAAGAAACGTCCATTAACCTGCATCAGTTTACCTGCTCACATTTTATTTTGTTTTTGAAAGACAGTTACAACATTCTTGTAGTGCTCTGTTTGTCCAGATGCAGTTATGATTTGTGGAAAGGCCGTAAATGTCAATATTACATTTAATTTACTTTTTAGTTTATTTTAGTTTGGGTTTTATATTTAGATAAGTAGGAATTAGCTTAACTTTCACTTTAAGAACAGTAGAACCACAAAATCGATCTGGACATACAGAAAACAATGTTTATACACTCAACTAGAATACTTAAGATGTATGTTGGTTTACAGACGTTTGTTCGCTCCTTTTCACTGGCTTGATGTAAGCCTTAGACTCCAGGTTAAATGCTGTATGTTTCTTACACAGGTGTGTTAAACTGATGCTTCAAAACCCATCAGTGACCCGCCTCTAAATTCAATATGTGTGTCCTCCCGTTATCAAGTCATGTTTTTGGTTGGTTGTTATTCCCTTGTATTCCCCCTCCTTCGTACGTGCACAATTCATCTCTCTCCATCAGCTTCTGACTATTTAAAACCTTGTCTTTTGCACCTTGTCCCCTCTCTTCTCAAATCTTACTTGCATGTCCCCCCCCTCCCCTCATTCTCTGTTCATCGATTCGCTAACCAAGTGTTCTCTCTCTCTCTCTCTCTCTAACCACACACTCCAGTTTTTTTGTGTTGAGTATGTTAGTGCCATTCTTTGAGTGCAACTTGCCACTCAGTAGTAAGTATTGTATTGTGTCTGCGATGCGTTGACCGTTAACGCTGTGGCTAACTAATATCCAAGCTCAAGGATTATTGCAATGTCCCCCTACCCCCTCCTTTACGTCAATTTCAGTCCTCCACAGATATATAATATACTGCCGTTTTGTATATGTGTACATAATCTTGATTTTTGAGAAGTCTAATAAAATCAATCAAATATGTATGGCGTCAGTCGTGAATGTCAAAGACCTAAGAGTAAAATAATTTACATAACAAGCAACACAACTTTACATTGTATTGCACGCACTGCAAGACTGCAATGCTTAAATTGGTGACCGGGATAAAGTAGTGTAATTTAAGAGCATTTAAAATCTACTGTTAAATGACCAACGTGGCACAAATACAAAGAAAATATATTTCTTTACGGGTGCAGCCATTTTTTGTTGAGTCGTAGGCCTACGGCCTCACTGAACTCTGTGACCTCGCTCTACTTTCAGAATACCGAGTGGGACCAACCAAAAGGGGGCGTTCCTCCGTGAAATGCCACAAGAAATCTGGGAGATGCGTACCATACATCTGGATAGCGCCATGATATCTAGGCTAAAACCACTTGCTGCTCCGGCCATTGTTTACACTCCGCATAGCCTCTAGACTCGAGTACTCTTTTTGATCCGGGTGACATTTAAGCTAATATCTGCACTCTCGTCTCTATATTAATGCAGATACATTTTAGAAAGGCTAAATCGTTGTCTCGGAACAAGTCGTTCTGTGTATACAGGCCTGTTTTCCCGGATGCAGCCAGAGCCTGCGCAAACGTCATTGACGTTCATTCAATATATTTTACACTGCCTGCATATTCTGCCCCCATATGCAGATATCTGTTGATTGAGAATATATTTTTCAGCAAAGTAGAAAACATGACTTGCCTAATTCCAATTATTTAATTGTAAAATCACTATTGCAGGGCTGGCAACTTTTGGGTTTTCGCTGGCGTGAGATTCTGTCCGCAGGTGTAAATGTTGACTGTGGGGGGCGGCGATCGGGATTGTTGACGGAGGTGGGGGGGGGGCGATCGGGATTGTCCAAAAACTGGTGAAACCGAAAACAGCTCTGCTATTGAATACTTACTGAGAAGACACCAATGATACCGTCGTAAGTAATTAATTGACATGTTTATAGTCTCGAGGAAGGAAAGAAACATTTGATTGCAAATGTCGGAGGTTAAAGAAATCCAGACAAATGTCAGAAAACAGTATTATGGAAAGGAAAGAAAACAGGCCAAGTAGCGCATAATAGAAGGGAGATGAAGGACAGAGGAAATGAACACGAAGACGGCTTTATTTAAAGACCATAGACCAGTCGCAAGACGAATGAAGTAGTTAAGCCTTATATATGAAATGTTCTGGCACATTTTCTATTGAATAATGGTATGTTATTGTTAAATTTGTTAACATTAAACAAGGAAAAAAATAAGTACCACATTTCCAAAAAATTAAACCAGAAGTTTGAAGAAAGCATGTCGGTCAAAGCATTTCACTCAGGCAAAACAATCAAATTTTGTAGACAAAATATAATCAAACAAAGTGGTGAACAACATATATTCATGGAGAGAGAACACTGTTTTGATATGTTAAATGAACAGAAGCATAGACTAATTATCGATTATTATTATTACCAAGTTATTTTGAGATAGACATTTTTTTACAGAAAATGCTGACATGTGAAACCGTGAAGGAGAAGAGGTAGATTGTTGGAAAGAAGAAAGTAGAAGAAGAAATTATAAAACAGTCAATAAAGCATCAATATTCTATGCTTTTTCACATTTCTAAAGGCCACACTTTACTTTTTTTTTATCCCAGTGTCATAGCGGTCTATCAGTCTACTAATGCAACAGTAATGGGGCCGGATGTCCTCCGTATTCTCACACACACACACACACGCACACGCACACGCACACACACAACACACGTGTCTTTTTACACGTACACATCTAAACAAGTCATATCAAATTATCCCACAAAAAGTGTGTATAAGTTTGACCAACGTAAATTCTATGGCTATGGACCCAGCCCCCCACCCAATAAACGCTTCTTGTATCATTTAGCTCCCTGTATAATCTCTATCAGTCTCTTCTCAGTCAACAACCCAAATGTAGTGCAAGGCATCTACCTATCCCACCCTCCACAGGGAAGGCCAAGCAGAACAGCAAAACTCTTAAAACAAAGTCAGTCAAATCTTAAATAAAAAATATCAACAGTGTATCAATTAAATAGTATTATCCTTTGTTTTGCTGCCATTTCTTCACTTCATATAACAGCAAAAAGGCTGCAGTATTTACACGCACAGTCTGTTGAGTCTCAGGGAGCGGTTGTGAGGGACATGGAGCGAGAGAATGCCTCCTCGATGTCTTCAAGTACGATCTCATAACCTGTCCTGCAGCGTCCATGGATCAGCCAATCCCAGAGTGACTAAAGAGAGCCCTCTTGCTCCATTAGTAGGGAGTGAAGCGATTGTACCCTCCTCTGTACAAACTGGCCTGAAACGTGAGCAGAGAAGAGAAGCATGCAGTGTTTAAACAGTGGTAAACACTGTAGCTTTCCATTGATGGACACGGACACGGGACAAAATGTTTATACATTTTGTGAATGCATGGAGATGGTACCCACCATGGTTCCAACTCCATACGTTGTGGTGGGGCCGACTGCGTGGTGGTAGGGGTCCGCAGCTGTGGTATAGACCCGTCCATATCTGGGGAACCAAAGTACGTACTATGTTGACAAGTTGCCCCAGTCACCTCAATATAGGGCTTACCTTTACTACATCACTGTATCGGTTTCACACTATCATTCATATATTATGAATGGGACTGGCTATGTCTGTTTATGGTTTATGTTCTGTACATATGGATTATTTGTCTGGTATTGTGTATGTATTGACCAGGTCCAGTATGAATGGTGTATGTCCTCACCCATCACTGTAGGTTGCCGTGGCAGCAGCTGCTGATTGGGCCATTCTGTAAGCTGCTGCTGGATAGCCCCCCTAATAGGAGAGACCAAACATAAACCCTCAGCCAACAGAACAAGACAAAGTGACATGGATCGATTTTAAACCCCAATTTCATATCAACGAGTACAGGAAAAGTGTGTTCACTTACGTAGACTTCCGGTCCATACAATCCCTCCTGGTATACAACTCTAATAAGAGAAAACACGTATTTATCAAAAAAGTATGGTATTGATGGTGTTATCCGCCAGTAAATATGAATATATTCATGAAAATGAAATAGTGGAAAAAGTAGCTAGGAAGTAGGCGGAGTCTCACCCAGGGTAGCCAGGGACGGCAGTGGGTGTCGCCGCAGCAGCAGAGCGAATCGTATTGTAGACGGCCCGGCCACGCCCCCGCATCGGTGAACCCCGGTAGGCTAAGGCAGGGGCTGCTACAGGGTAGGGGAAACTGGCAACTAAACCAACAGGGACAGAGAGCAACAGTAAGGTGTACATACTACATACAGTAATTGTATCATTACTGTATATTTGAAACTGATCCAAGGAGCCTCTCTCACCAGTGTAGAGCTCAGGTGCGTACATGGCCCCCATAACTTGGTTGATCTTCCATCCAGCAGCTACAGAAGAAAATAAAACGTGATGTGAGGTTTCATCTAGCAGCCAGAACCACAAGCTGATGAGCCATCCGGGATCATGTAGAGTTATTAAAAGGTGCCTTTACCTGAAACCTCTTCATTCACAGCGGGGGTCTGGGGCTTCTTAGTGACCACTCTGGCAGTGGCGTTGTTGACCTGTGGAAACACAGGGACCAAACGTAGTGTGATGAGGACGAAAAGGAAACAGAGATACACAGGTATATCGATCAGGGAGATGGCAGCCAAATGTTTTGTCTTCACCTCAATCTTCCTTCCTTCCACAATCGTCCCGTTCAGTTTCTCCCGAGCTCGGTCGGCCTCCATGGCACTCTCAAACGTGACAAACCCGAATCCCTACCGATGACAAACGATTTCAGATTTGAGAAGGGCATTTTGTATCCATACAATATATATAGAGATATTCTATAATATAACTCAAGGGGCCTTTATATATGTGTTATAACTCACCTTGGACCCCCTTTCATTGAAGATGATTTCGACATCCAGAATCTTGCCAAATTGCTAAATGAAAAAAGAATTTGCAAATGACTCTAAATGATGGAATTCGTGAACTCACAGAAACAGAACTGAAACAGTGTGGCTGCGGTTTTAGAGTGTTTTTGGTTATCAATCAATCCGAGATGGAAAGTATACAATAACATCAGCCTGCGGGACGCTTGGAGGAATGGAGGAATGTGTATCTCACCCCGAACATCTGTCTGAGGTCGGGGTCTCTGAAGCGGAAGGGGATGTTGGAGACGTGGAGGCGTTTGGGCTGGGCCTTACTGGAGCCTTCGTCATCACTGCCGCTTCCGGCCCCACCTCCCGCGGAGAGGGCCACGCTCAGAGCCTGGGAGTCAGAGGTCACGGGGACCAGGGCATCCTCCTAGTGAAGTCACAGTGTGTGTGTGTGTGTGTGTGTGTGTGTGTGTGTGTGTGTGTGTGAGAGGGAGAGACAGAGAGATTGAGAGAGAGAGGGAGAGGGAGGGAAAGGTACAAGAGGAGTGAGGAATAGATGGAAGGATTGAGAAAGAGTTAAAAAAAGGTTCCAAAATGATCAAATCTTATGCTATTGATAAGCTTGGTTCAGGCAACAAATCACCTGTCCACTATCAGATTAGAGAAACTCCACTAGTTTTTGTGTACAGTGTGGTACAGTTTATACAGTATTGTGAGCAAATCATTGCATAAGACAAACTCATTCATCAACTCCTTAGAGCCAAGTGATCAAGACCAAAGTTCAACACGCATTCAGCACCCAGTGAGCCATCCCAGGCAGATATGAGGAGGCGTGATCTCTGTGATAGTCAGGCATCTATTAACACATGCCTGTTAGCGAGGAAAATAGATATATATCTACAGGGTAGTGTTACCCTACCCTATATATTCGTATATAGGGTAGAGTTACCCTACATATCCTCATACTGAAACTGTTAACTCACATATCAATGTTACCTGTTTGTCCTGTGCTTATTGTACAATTTAGACAATTTAGTGTGAACCTTACTTGGGTTGGCATATGTTTTACAAAGGTTTGATGTAAATCACGAATTAACAGTAATTAAAAGCCTCCATGCAAAACAGTTCAGAAATAAAGGAGTGTGCCAGTTCAAAACATCCACCGTCTCACAATGCACCACGATGCTGCTGGTGTGTGTGTGTGTGTGTGTGTTTGTGTGTGTGTGTGTGTGTGTGCGTGTGCGTGTGGTTTAGTGTGTGTATGTATATGTATGTGTGTATGTGTGTGTGTTTGGTTTTGTGAGTGTATGTGTATGTGTGTGCGTGTGTTTTGTTTGGTTTTGGTGTACGTATGTGTGTGCATCAATGGGAATCCTGCCTCCATAAATGCTGCAAAACTTTTCAAATGGCAAAGAAATGGAAATTTGAAAAGGCAAAGAACGAGATACGTTTTAGTCATCAGTTAGGTAGAGATAAGAAAGTAATAAAAAATCAAAAAGCAAAAAGATGGTAAATTGTTTTTTAAATGGAAATAATAAATCAAAATGGCAATCCCATGTGCAGAAGAGAAATGGCAGTATTAGCGTACTAGTAGAGAAGGCAGATAGACTCGTGGTCAGAGTGCAAAAGGCCCTCAGTGCAGCCGTGAACAAAACAGATTAAAGAGGAGAAAATATCAACAAGACAAGGAAGTTGTGCAAAAGCTGTGTAAAGGAAGGGGTGAGAGAAGGGAGGCTTCAGAGGGGGAGGGAGGAATTAACGTTCTGCAGGAATCACGGTGCTACATGTGCTGCCAAGGGTTAAAGGTCATGGTTCAAGGGGCATCATTAATAATTGGGAGGGGAAGGGGGGGGGGGGGGGGGGGAACATGAGGGGTGACAGAAAGACACATTCTCACACACAGGGGAAGCTTGAGCCAACCATATTCACTGTGGCTACAGTCCAGCCTTGGCTCCTGAGAGTAGACAGCATGAACCACGCACCCTCACATACAACACACACATAAACAAGCTCTGGAGGAGGGGTGGGATGGTGGGGGGGGGGGGGGGGGTGATAGGGTGGAGAGAGAGAGAAGGTGGGGTTTGGGGGTTGGGTGGTGTCAAGTCACGATGCAGAACTGCATTCTGGACCTGGGTGATATTTCTGAGGGACAGGGGGGCGTCATCTGGTCAGCCTCCCCCTTTTGACCCCCCATCGTGGCGACGTCTCAACTTTCCCGTCCAAAATCAGGACGGACCTTGTATGTCAGGGGCTCTAGTAATAGAACGTGTAAACGGCGCCACAAAACACCGGTTATGAGAGAAGAAGAGAGAGGCGGTCCAACCGCGACAGGCTGCGCACCAGCCTCGTCCGAGCAAGCATCATGAACAGCGCATAAGAAACTGTCAAACTGGTGAAGATAATCATCTCTATTCAATGGCACTCCGAATACACTCCTAATACACTCCTAATGCACGCTATTCAGTGAATTTATAGTGGAGAATCTAAATGTTGTTGTTGTGAAGAACCCTTAAAGTATGCAGTATTTTTGGATTTGTGGGACGCAATAAGTGCAAATGACTCATTTTGAATCAGATATCGCCAAGGGAGGAAAAGGGGTCATTTTTCGAATAACAAATCCCAGCGCAGCTGTCCTGTCCTACGCAGTGTCAGAAGGGAACCCTTACATGGGAATGAGGCGAAGATGAGGCCCTATATATAGATGGACAGACACCCTACCTGGCCAGCCACGGCCAGGCTCATCGTTTAATACACATCTCCTATCATTTGAGTTCATCTGAATCGTCTTAAAGCGGTGATCATGGGAGAACGCGTTGCAACATGTTGGCCGTACCACATTGTTGGGTCCCAGGTCTGTGCCCTCGTGCTGCGGGCCCTGATACACTCTGAGCTGGGTGTGCTCCTGGTACTCGGCGCCAGCGTGGGCGGGGCTAAAGTCTAGAGGCGGGAGTCTGCCTGCCGGCGGGCCCTGGCCTGGAGGTGGGTATGAGGGGGGCGGGGCATAGACCTGGGAGAGGGAGGGGTCGGCGTTGCCTGGGCCGGCCTCCTGGCCGGGCCCCTGTGGAAGAGAGAGAGAGGAGAGAGAGAGAGAGAGAGAGAGAGAGAGAGAGACAGATGGTTAGACAGCTGTGGTTCCTTCCAGAAAGCAGGTGAGACACGTCATAAAGACAGTAATGAATGGGCAGACAAACAAACAGTAGCCTGTTGTGAAAAATATAAGCATTTTGCATTCATGTGCTTCACTTGGGCTCCTCAGTATGGTTTAGAACAAGCCTGTAGATTTAGCCAATATAGCTCTAGCCAATGCAGGAAAACAAATGCATTTGGTTTATATATTCAATACAGAAATACATCTCCAATCTCCCAATTACGAGAGCAAAATTAAGTAAAAATTAGTGTTTTTTTAGTTTTTTTTTTACTGTTTCTAGTAAATTATATTAGTTTTTTGAACGATTTTGAGAACAGAATAAGGTGTATCATGTAGACTAAAATACAATGAAACGAACAGATAAATACTTGGGAACGACTAAACCACAATCAAGAAACACAACATTGAAGAAAACCGTATTTGTGTTTAAATAATTACAGAGGTGATTGCCAACTAAACGTCTTGCCCGTTCACTGCATGATGTGTTTTCAGTTGCGTTGTCCAACAGCTGCTAAGTGTTTAGACGCCAGATACCCGCCCACTAACCCTTGCGAGCCACTCATTGACCAATCATATCTCAGATAGAGACATTAAGCTCATGCCAGCTGTGGTCACTTGTGTCTGTCAATCACCTTGTTCCCCTAGCCCCCGACCTTTACAGTACTGTACACATACACACTCACACACACGTGTCGTTTATAACAAATTACATTGTAGTTGAACCTTCTCTCTAACATATGTCTTTTGTGCATTGTTAAATATTAAATCTGTCTCACAAATAGCACCTATATAGACTGTGACCGTATGCATTCATATATTGGCGGCTGATTGGTCCGAATCTCTATATTGATGTTGATCTAATATTGACAGTGCTGTAGCTGGCTGTTTGTGGTATTACAACAACATAGATGCTGACATGAGACATGTTCTCCTTGTCTTAAGTGGGTCATACATCAGACTATGATGTACATTCACAGTTATTAAACAATCATCGATGGCTTGAATCATAGATGGCTTGGTTTGAGTCATATAGTGCAACATCAACATTTGCTCCTTCTTACGTATAACTGTTGCCTTAGATGTAATGGTTGAAATGGAAGGTAGAAGAAATCGTTCCTCATAACTTGAATATTAAAATGTCTGTAAATCTGTAAATTCAGCCGATAGCTTCCTATATCTGGAGGAATAGTTGAGCGGGGGAATGTCTTAGTCTGTCTCTGTGGCCTTCTCTGGATTAACACTCTCGTAAATTCCACTGAGTCTGAATATAGCCCCTGGACGGCCTTGGCGGTAACTTTAGCAGCACAGAGTGTGCCTAGGATGGGAATCCCAACTCGTCAACACAGAGGGTGTCTGCATTATGTGGAGGCAACATCTGGCCTCTCTTATACTTGATGTGTTTAAACCATCGGCTGAAAAATAAGTGAATGATGACGGGAGGATGATCAGCCATATCTAATGAAACAAATATGTATCCCTTTTCATCTTATTTTTTTGAATTTCCCACAAAAGACACCGCAGATTTTAAAACACAGAACGGAAAATGCTTTCTCTGCGTGTCCCCTCTATTACTGGTGCTATGTTTTCTTTATTTTATAAATGTGCCTCTCCATTTGTTCCTCTCTGCTCGTCCTTTGCCTCTCTGCTTCTCCTCCTCCACCACAGCTGTCAGCCTCTAGTCAGGGGTCAACGACTTTGTGCCAGGTGCATGCTGGGACAGCTGTCGGAGGATTTTCTTACACACAACACAGATGTGAAGCGGTAGCCAGCTTGAAATAAGCCATCTATGACTGCAACATAACATACTACCAAATAACTACCAGCTGAATGGACATGGTAATGTCTATACGTTTCTATTCTAAAAAGATTAAAACAACAGAACTTGAAAAGGCATTATATCTGGTGGTATAACCTAACTCTTAGGTCTCTTGAAGGCCACCTCTGTGATAAGTGGCTTCAGCTAGAGTCAACAAGATTGGTGATAAAATACCCTCCCTGTGATTATCTTGCCTGGTGAGAAGGGCTAAAAATACAGGCTGTGTGACACAGAGATACATGGTTAAAGGAGTCCAGACACATGTAGGTTTGGGATGTGGTATGTCATACGCACATGTGCAAACACAAGTGCAAGCACAAATACATATACACAAATATAAACATAAACACACAAAACAAAACACAAATGCCAATACTGATAATACTAATGCAAGTGACGTGGATCTTAATTTATCCATCTAATATGAAATACACTTTGTTATGTGTTTCCTCTAACTTATGAGCAGTTGCCACCAGTTATTTGGGCTTGTTATTGCCCTAACTCACGCCTGTGTAAGACTTCATTACCCTAACTCTGGCCTGTGTCAGACTTCATTACCCCCATTTCAATGTTGACTCTGAATTTCACAGGTCAATTTGATTATTTTAGACTTTTAGACTGCAAACATTTACTCCTCAAGTTTCATACCGTCATGTGGTTACTCAGAGTGGGTTAATCATTACACTTTCTTCTATAGCCACTTGAATGAATGAAGGAAATTACCACGCAGCATGTGCTGTGAGCCAGTGATGTCTTATAACACACCCAAACAGGTAATGTTGATCAATAAACCCTGGGTATTCAAATGCATCATACTTAAATTAAACCAATAAGAGGATATTTAAACATGATGCAGATGCAAATGAAGAGGGAAACATTACCTGCACTAGGCCGGGGTAGCACGAGGCGGACTGTGGGTAGACAGGCAGTCCATAAGGCGATAGAATCACAGTAGGTGAGGACAGCATAGCCCTACACACCGCCGCGGTGACTGGGAACGGTGGGGGGAGATTGGATTGTAAGTGGGGAATGAAGATGGAAACAAAGCAGTGTAATGCAGGAGTCCAACCACACAAAAAATAACAAAGTAAATAAAACAATAAATAAATAAATAAATAAATAGGAAAGTAATCCAAAAGAGAGTGAGAAGAGAAGCTGAGGTGAACTGATCCTGCCCAGCAGAGAAAGAGTATTGAAGAGCAGAAGGCAAACTAAGAGAACTTCTGAGGGTCTGTCAGTTGGCCAGCCTGATAGACAGAAACACATGCTCAGGGTCCCATTTCAGAGATATATAAATAGTCCCTCTGTCCTTCTATCTGGGTTTGACACATTACCACACTCAATCACGTAAGTTAAGGCATTTTTATTTATAAACAAAAACGAAATGAAATTCTATTTCCAAAATACAGTTTTGATTGATAATTCATTGTAGGCCTAATGTGCAACTTTGTGTGTATCTGCATAGGGTTACTTTGTTCCCATGTAGGGTTATGTTGGTTGCATAATTCAATATGACTACAAGTTACTCTGAATAATAACTCACAGTGATGTAACTCCTCTCATCTAAAAGGAATAAGCATTTGGCTACAGGGAAAGGAAAATCAAATTAAAAACTAGAAAATAACTTGGATAAATAAAAAAGAGGTTCGTCGATTTCGTCATTAGCCAGTAGATGGCAGCATACAGATAGATGGCAGTAGATGACTCACTGCTTCCGTTTTAGACCTAGGTGATGGGATATGTAGTTCCCCTGGATTGAATAAATTCACTGGGATCGTCGATGGACTTCCTCTTTACTTAGCGAGCCTGGGGAACACAGGTACGGTCGACACTCGCGGTTTTTATTTATGTATAGAAATTGTTACTAAATCGATTTGCCACTACGGTAGACCTAATTGCTTGTTTACTTCGTTTTTTCATGCAGTACATGATACGATCGGGACTTTGCTGCTTTTTATTTAGACATGACTTGCATTGCTAACACGAGGTCTGAACAACGTGGCTAGCCCGTGTGGCCTATGCTATGCTAACCTAGCATCTACCGCCGTTTGTTTGTTAAATATTTTTTAACTGGCTAGTCCATGTCATGGTTGCAGTTAACTAGCGAGCCCAATTTTGCTAACATTCATTATTTTTTATTCCAGGCCAAAATAAGCCACCATGCCCACCGCCAGGAGCTGGGTTTGTCGCAAGACTTATGTCACCCCCCGTCGTCCCTTCGAGAAGTCCCGTCTCGACCAGGAGCTGAAACTCATCGGTATGATGACAAGGTTTCCTTGCAAGATAATTATTCGAAACCATCAATTCCGTATACATATGTTTACGGATGTACGGGACAACTGCAGTTGAGACTAATGTACTCTTGTGTTTGTAGGAGAGTATGGGCTCAGGAACAAGCGTGAGGTGTGGAGAGTTAAGTTCACCCTGGCCAAGATCCGCAAGGCTGCCAGAGAGCTGCTCACCCTGGACGAGAAGGACCCCAAGCGTCTCTTTGAAGGTACGAGTCACCTATCGTCGTTCGACGCTAACCTGTCATTGGCCAGTGATTATAATCGATATTCAGATCTTCAGTGGTGTCAAGAATTCCTCGTGAATGAGGCCAAACTAATATGGCTCATGTCAATAAAAGGGAGATGCCCGTCTCCCTTGTTTGAATTTGGGCTTCAGTTATTATCCTCTCTCCAGTTTTCGTCAACAATAGGATAATCTAATCTTTTATCCCATCTTTTCAGGTAATGCCCTGTTGAGACGTCTTGTCAGAATCGGTGTCCTGGACGAGGGTAAGATGAAGTTGGATTACATCCTCGGCCTGAAGGTTGAAGACTTCCTGGAGAGGAGGCTGCAGACCCAGGTCTTCAAGCTCGGGCTTGCCAAGAGCATCCACCATGCTCGTGTCCTGATCCGTCAGAGACATATCCGGTAATCTCTCCCATGATTTAAAATGTCTTTACTTGTTTGCCCAGTGTGACTTCTGTATGGCCAAACACTGCACCAGTCTCATGAAAAACCTACTGCTTACTCTTTCATCAGAGGGCCACCAACATGTATTGCTCTCCGTTGAGATGAATTAAGCATATCACCAAGGTCACTTCGGTATCAAAGCCGTATACCTTGTCTGTAGAACTTGCCCAGAGCCAATCACAGCCAAGCGAGAGGGCTCGGGTCGCTGCCATGTCACTGGCTGAGAGGTAATGTATGGAGGATTGCACCTCGGGCAAGCTTGATGCACAGCATGTGCTCATCTACCACCAACTCTAGGTCCTTTGATCAGGCCAGTGATTACAATATTCGATATTCAGACTCTCTATGGTGTCAAGAATTCCTCGTGAATGAGGCCTGATCAAAACTTTTAGGGAAATTTGACAAGACTTCAAATGTAGTTGACACACAGCCTAAAGTTTGTTATGAATTAATTTATGGAAAAAAACAACCTCAGTACACCTGGTTACATTGACTACATTTCTCTGATATAAAAAATGGCAGTTGAGCGACTAAAACCATGTCCATCCTGACCAAGTGGACCCGACTTGAGGCTAGAGTTTAAACCACTGTACTTCCATGTTGGAGAGTGTAATGATCTTAATTTCTCTTCCTTGCAGCGTGCGTAAGCAGGTGGTGAACATCCCCTCGTTCGTGGTGCGCCTTGACAGCCAGAAGCACATCGACTTCTCCCTGAGGTCTCCATACGGTGGAGGACGCCCAGGCCGCGTCAAGCGAAAGAACGCCAAGAAGGGACAGGGTGGCTCTGGAGGCGCTGATGATGAGGAGGAAGACTAAGAAGGATGTTGTCCAGGCAGTGTTTGTTGATGCTGCTTGATCAATGTTTCAATAAAAAAGTTTCAATTCAATATTTTGTTTTTAAGCATTTTTTCAGTTTATTCATCAATACGTTTAATGGAGGTGGGAATTGTGTTCTAAACACAGGCACGCAAACTAGTAACCTTTCGGCGTAATTCGTCGTTTTTTTTAAACAAAATTGGCCACTTGTGTGATTCGTGGAGATCCATTGGGTGGGGCGGGGGGGTCTACAGTCTGACGAAAACGAGACGGTAACAAAATAAAAATCAATTTGGGAATCTTTTGACACTTTCTATAACGAATAAAAACGAGACTAATGTAAGCGGGTCGATTTGGGAAGCGATCCAATCAGAACTAAGCTCTTGGAAGTACTGATCGTCCCGCCCGGCAGGTCAACTAGCAGGCGCTTGCTGCGTCACAAGCAAGTGTCCCTTTGTAAACAGTTTGACGCAACAATCACCGGTTAAAACACAACCAACTTGAAGTCATTGGCAGACGAGTCATCCTAAAATTCACGCAAAGATAAGCATCCTTAAACAGTTTTTTTTTTCAAGCTAATGTTATTTGTGTTTTCGCTAAAATTGGAATACAATACAAGCTGAAAGAAACCACCGCTGTCCTCTAACGGTACCGGAGCACTGTGCTGTCGACACCACAGCGGGGCACAGAAACACAGGATTCACTGTGGTTTCTGTGACATGAGAAACACTAAAAATGAATACTAATGTTTTATAAAGAAAGCTATTAGTGGGAAAGCCACGCAACATAGCCACGCTTACATACAGTAATGTTCTTATGACGGGAGAAAGGAGCAGAAATATAGTATAGAGACAACTTGGAGCTGTGTGTGCGCGTATGTTTGAGTGAGAGACGGGAGTGAATGAGAGACAGAAAAATCGGACCCCCCTCCATTCTACCTCACAGGTACAGAAGGCCTCCGACAAGGATGGGCCACTGAGTGCAAATAAAGCTAGTGCATCCCAGAACAACAGACCAAGGAGGACGCCAGAGCAAAATGCATTGTACACACAGGATTAGCTGTCCCAATGATTGAAGATGAGGACTTTGTTTTAATGATTGATACAGTTTATAGGAGGCTGACTGTTCCCCATAAAACTAATAGGCATCTGATTGACAAACATTATGAATCATCATTGGTGTTTTTGCAATTTTATTTTTCTGCAAAGAAAAAGCAAGGCCATATTTCTTTTTTATATGAGACGGTTATAAGATAAACAAAGTTGTTTCATATCACAACAGTTTAGTCTGTGTATGTATATTTCACGTTTATTTCATTAATACACAGGATCAGATGTTCCCTGTTAAAATCCCCTGTTAAAATCCAAGGAAAACACATATTCAGAAGCCCCTGCCCAAACCAACCTTATAAGCACGCTGGCCACTAAGCTACCAACCAATGGTGAAAAACACAAAAAGACAAATGGCCCAACTAACAGCAGTATGCAGTTTAAACCTTACCACCATTCCATAATACCGGTTAATAGATCTTTCCCCTAGGCGTATAAGTTTGGAAATTCTAGAGAAACGTTTAAATAATGCTTTACACTGTAACCAGTTCGATTTTAGTCAACTAAAATCAAAATGATATTTAGTCGACTATACAATACAATACATTTAAAAAGTAATAAATAAGCATTTAGTAGCTTATTTTTCAAAAAGAAAACTCCCCGGAGTTCACGCATCATTCTCACTTTTTCACCCCAAACCAGTTTGCATGCGATAGCATAGCCTACACTGATTTTTCTTTCTTTTTTTAGAAAATGGTTAAATTTAATTAATTTTAGAAGAGAGAGATTTAAAAAAAAAAAGATTAAAAAAAATAAATATATATATTAAAAAAATAAATATATATATATATATATAAATTAAAATTATATTTTAAAAAATATATATTAGATAAATTATTAGACTATTATTTTTTTGAATTTATTTTTTAATATAATTTATATATATATATATATATATATATATATATATATATATAAAAAATAATAAATAAATAAATATATATATATATATATATATATATATATATATATAAATGTTCTTTTATTTTTTTATTTTTTTTATTTTTTTAACTCCCCGGAGTATAACCCTGGAACCCCCTAGTGGGTCTGTGTTTTCCTTGGCTCACGCATCATTCTCACCTTTTTCACCCCAAACCAGTTTGCATGCCTGTAAACAAAAAAAGGTTAACTTTTCATGATTAGCCTGATAAGCACCCATAATACGCGTTGTTTCACTCTGTTGAATCGAGGAATATTAAAGACATTACATTTTCCGGGTTAAACCAGCGAAGTTAATAATCGTAAAATGGGACGCCTCTTTTCAAGTCGTTTAAACTACTGGTCTGTCCCGATCATCGGATGATCTCGTCCGTCGCTTTCCTCCTGTATCATCGATGAAGGGGGCGGTGTATCCACATCCAGGAAGTGAAAGTAACCAGAGCAGTCGACTAAACATCACTGTACCACTGAATGGCACGGCTAGCTCAGAGTGCATGGTCTCCTATTCTGCCCTGGTGACTTGTATCTTTATAAACGTAAGTACGCGTTTAGTATTAAGCGATACATCGGGTTGATGACGAATACGACTGGGGTTTAAATAGTCAACAAAGACGAGTGGAGTACCGAGCTAACTACTACCACCCAACAGCTGGGCTCCCATCTAGTATGGCAATATGCATATTTATGTTGAAGTTAATGCCTAGATATCTGGTGAATATGACATTTAGAGGTAGCTATCCAAAACGGACATGGGGCCAATTTGTGCGACTATTTCTGAAAGCATACCTAACTGGACAGAGTACGCAACAGTGTGTTCTGTCACTACATCGTATGCAACTATCCCATGTCGACGCTGATCCCTGTTTTGTTCCGCAGCAGAACGATGTCTCCTGATGAGCTGGTGTACCTAGGGGTCCTAGCGGCCTCGATACCCGTCGGCTTCCTCTTTCGTTATCTTAGTGAGTGTCTCCGAAACCTTGCCAAAACTCTCATTTTTTACAAAGCTATTAAAAACACTGAATAACTGGTTTCTTTTACACCAGTATGCACCTCATTATAAATAAGATTACAAATTGCGAAATATCCTATGATGGTGTTTGGTCTACCTTCCTGTTGTGAAAGAAACTGACGATGTCAAGATGGCACCAGCTGCATGTTTTGCTGGTGCATAAGTAATCTTATCTCTCTCGTGCTGCATGTGTGGACAGACCGTATTAATATTGAATGCTCCAACTTAATACTTTAAATAATTATATCAGAGCTCGTATTTCACACAATGAATCAGACTTGCTTGGTTGTATTACGTGTATTTCTGATCCATTCTGGTTTTTCCCCCATCCTTCCCCTCCAGGTCCTCCCGTGAAGCAAGGCGCAGGCTTGCTGTTGGGGCTGTCCCTCACCATAGCAACCTGTCAGATCCATGCCCTCCACTCTCTGGTGACAGTGATTGGAACATGGCTCATTATCAAGAGTACCTGGCGGTAAGCGCCTTATCCCTCAGTATTTAAAGCATGTGTCAAATCCTGCCATTGTTTGGCTGTGTTTGGTAACAGTAGAACCGAAGGTGATTTAGGCCCAGTCCCATTTCTCTCCCCTTAACAAGAACACTTGCTTTGAGTGCACTCCCCCTTGCTGTTAGGGCTCAAATCTAGGGGAAGGGGGAGAATTGGGACAGGGCCTTAGTGATGGCTGAGAGAAGCCCCTCACCCCATGCTGTGGTTTCTCCATCGTGCAGGAACGCCCCAGCACTGTGCCTCAGCTGGACGTTCCTCTACCTCCTATTCTTCCGACTGGTCACGTGGTTTGGTCTGCCGGCACCGACACCATTCGCCAACGCCATCCAGCTTCTGCTCACCCTCAAGGTACCACAGAGCACCACCAAGTCACCCTCATGCCAGCAGTATATATCTGTACATATCTATGTACCACAGTTCTCATCTGTTCGTACAGTCATTCTCATATCTGACAACAGCCTCTTATCTCATACTGACACACAAACAAGTTCAAGTTTGTGAACAAGTGGACGTGGTTAGAAAATGCAAAAATCAATAGAATTTTATAGAATAGAATAACAGTAGAATAGCATTTGGCAAATATTTCATTAGCATGTTGTCAATGCTAATCATTTGTGATTTCCTCAATGTTATCAATCAAATCCTATCCTAAAACGGATATATTCTACTAATAGAATTAGCTGGCCATGCCGTATGTCTCTCTTTTTCCACAATAATTGTAAAATCTACGCTTCCAAAACCCCTCCCACTCATACCACCCCACCAGCAGAGCTGCGCTAGTTCACGTCACGCAGTTACACAGCCGGTCAGAGTGGACAGACCACATTAATGATGAGTATTATGAATTCTGAATATTTCCCTCATACTAAATGGGAGGGCCTCAATCTTACACATTATGATTGGAAATCATCAACGCTTTCGCTGTTGATGTTATAAAAGTAAAAGGGCTTCATTCAGAATATGGGGGATGTGATTGATCGCATCTTGTCTACTGATGGCAGAAACATTCCATTGATCAAATGTTGATGCGGCTTTGCAGAGAGACAAACTAAAGTTCTTCTTACGTCCTTTAAACAAGATGGTGAGTCTAGCCAATGAGGTGCAAAGTTACCACCTGGAGAAGAAGAAGGAAGTGAGCTCGTTCTCCAAGTCCCCCGTCATTGGTGGGCTGTCTGCAGAGCCCTCCCTCTATGACATTCTCTCCTATAGTTACTGCTATGTGGGCATCATGACAGGTATGTCATTCAAGTTGAATGAAGGATTAACGCTTTTGTTGTCTTCCCCACTTTATACAGAGGCATGATCTTTGTGTGTGAAAATTGTGTTTTACGTGCTGTGGTTTGATGTGATTTTTACTTTTGCATCCTGTTTTAACTCTTGTTCTCTCTTTGTCTCACTCTCTCTGCCTCATGTTCAATATTGTGTGAGTCAATATTTGTTTTTCACTAATAAGTTTGCTCGGATACTTAGTAACTCTTGCACTTGTTTTCCTGCCTCTTTCTTATTCCACCACCCCGCATTTGCTCTCTTGCAAATCCACTGTGTTCCTTCACTGTGCCGTATTGTCCTTGTGTATAATCTTCATCATTCATTGTTTCTGTCAACGCTGTCCTCCCATCCCTGTACCTCATCCCTCCATGTTGTCCTCAAAGGGCCCTTCTTCCGCTTCCAAACCTTCATGGACTGGCTGGGGCAGCCCAGCCCCCTCACCCTGCCTGCCGTGACCCCCTGCTTACAGAGGCTAAAGCTCGTCCCCGTCTACGGAGCCCTGTTCCTGGCTGTCAACTCTGTCTTCCCCCTGGGCTACGTCCGCACGGATGACTTCCTCAACCACAACTTCTTCTTCAGGTATGGGGGATAGGGAAGGACACCTCGAGGCACTCTGCTTGTTTATAGCCTATTTACTCGTTCAGCAGACGCTTTTATCCAAAGCAAAATACATTCAGATGCATGTCATTTAGGAACAGGTGGTATTAGTTAGTCAACTCGCTCATAGATGCCGCCGGGTAAGTTGCAGACATTGATGATCTAACCCACTACCCGCACTACCCTGCCGCCTATCCAATGTCTGCGTGTGTTGTTGGGGTATAAAGGAGTCCAAATACGTCTTAGCACCACACCAGCTGTCACTGGTCAGAGATGGATGATCTGTGTTTTCACTCTTGTCTCCAGGTTGTTCTACATGACCGCCGTGTTCTTCGTGTTCCGCATGCGCTTCTACGCGGCGTGGTGCGGGGCGGAGGCGGGCTGCATCAGCGCCGGACTGGGCTGCTACCCAGAGGGGGCCATGTCCAAACCCGGAGGGGGGCCCACCGTCAGCTACAGCCCCGACCCTAACGCGCCGGTGGCCTACGACTTCAAGACCATCCAGAACATCGACTGCTACAACACAGACTTCTGCGTGAAGGTCCGCCACGGCATGCGCTACTGGAACATGACGGTGCAGTGGTGGCTGCACCACTACATCTACCCCAACTCCCCCTTCAAGGCCTACGTCCTCAGGTAGGCCTACTGGCTCATCCATGGTGCAATCTCAAAGAGGATTGGTGTTTTATATGAGTATTTATGGAAATGTTCTTTTTTTCAGAACGATTAAATTTTTAAGAATGTTGTGAAAGTGGCATGTATTGCTTGCGAAGTGGTGTTTGAGGAAATGTATTGCAGTCTAAGCTAGATCAAGAGAGACACATGGCCTTGCATTGTGTCTTGACTGTAGCTTTGGGTATGACACTCCCTGTTTGAAATAGCTGTATAGATGCTTCTTATGTGCTCGACCATTTTAGATGACAAATCTTTTGAAAAATACATTTAATCTTAAATCCAGAATGCAACCACCATCTCATGTCTTGACCAGTGGACCCACAGTTTTGACCCACAGTTTTTTCTTCGAACACTATGAGATTGTAAACTAAATGTTTTGGGTTGAGGGTTTTATGAAAGCGGAGGGCATGTTAGCACCATGGTTACGACTCATGCCAACTTTGTGATACATTTTTAGTGTTGTCGTGGTGTTAGCACTACAATGTGTGATGTTGTGTAATGTGAAAGGTGCCACACAGCATAGAGTTATACTATAGGTGTCCGGGAACCCATACCCTCACTTGGGACGTGGACATTCAATACGTCACTGCTCAGGCAGAGCTTCACCATCCACACACACCGTACTATTATACTATGTGTCTGGGAAGCCTAACCCTCGGCGCAAATATAATCATAATAGTGATAAAATGGCATACTGTAGATTATATGTTGACGATCATATAAGACAAATGATAGTTCAGCTCCATCCCTCTCACCGTCTACTTGCCCCTCGCCTCCCCCCTTGCAGGGCTGGCTGGACCATGTTCATCAGCGCCTACTGGCACGGCCTCCACCCCGGCTACTACCTGTCCTTCCTCACCATACCGCTGTGCATCGCCGCCGAGTCGGCCATGGAGGCGTCGGTCCGCGCCCGGCTGGGCCCCGCGGGCCAGAGCGCCTTCGACTGGGTGCACTGGTTCCTCAAGATGCGGGCCTACGACTACATGTGCATGGGCTTCGTGCTGCTGAAGGCCGGCGACACGGTCCACTACTGGACGTCCATCTACTTCATCATCCACGTCTTCGCCATCGGCTGCATCGCGTTCGGCCGGCTGACGAGAGGCGGCCAGAGGGGGGAGAAGAGGGGCGGGAAGAGGGGAGAGAAGGAGGAGGAGGGAAAGGTGGAGGAGGTGGGAAGTAAGGATGAGCTCAAAGAGGATATTCGAGCGAAGCTGGACTGAGCTTGAGTGGTGTGAGGTGACAGTGGATTGGTTACGCCAATCCAACTTAACATTGAATTTACATTGCAAATTACATGCTGTCGTGTTTACCGGTTTTTAAATGTTTTGCCGTTCCTGTGTCAGTATGATGTTCTCCCTCACAGGAACCTCCAACCCATGATTACGTAAAGACGCACCACTTCCAGGAAATAGTGTGTTGCAAACCATTTGAACGTACTGTACATATATACTCTCCAACAAGTATAAAGCCCCACCTGGCGAGCTTCGTCTGGGATCGGTTAATGCTTTTTTTGTGACAAAGAGATGTACATAGATTATACTCAGCACACACATTGATGTTGTTTTTGTGTGAGGATACTTTACTTTCAAAGACATGAAAAGGGTTTTTTGTTTTTAGTTTGGACAATGATCCAGAACCCTTGTTTCCGATGAGTGATTCTTCAAATTTGCGGTTGGTTAACATGAAATATAGTTAAAATAAAGAGAGAGTAATATGGATTCAGGGATCACAGCCAGACCAACAATGCGCTCCATATTTCACAAGTGGGAGACAAGTGAAGAGATAGTGATTCTGTAATATACCTGGCTGGAGTGGGTTTGGTGGTTTTGTGTTTAGATATTGTTTTCTGAATAACACTATCATTTGTGAAAAAAACAACAATACACTCAGACATTTTTGTTTTATATGTGCCAATTTTCTCAAAATGGTATTTGTGCAGGAAAATTGTATAATGCAGTTATGTACTATATCTGCACCTACACCTATCAGTACAGGCCAAGTTGTGGACATAACTAAGCAGGCAGACTAAACTATAAAATCGAAATAGGTTTTGATGATAAATACAAATAAAAAACATGTAACTGTTTATTTAATTTGTAAATTGCCAGGGTACCTGTGCTAGAATCCCCCTACTGTGGATCAATCAAGTCTTCGTAGCATTCCTTCATGTGTTGCCTAATGGTTTGATCCGTTCAGTTGTGTCATCCGTCATGTTTCAAAGGGGCCTTGGGGCACTGAGATGAATCACAGTTATTTCACTGCCATACTGTCTGGACTGCAATAAAGAACCACTTCAGGTTGGGACCAAACATGACATTCAAAGTCGCGGTTATCTATCAGAGAGTCTTAAGTCAACAGCACAACAGAGTAGGCCTATGTGTGTTTGGATTTAAAACACAGTTGACTGCCATCTCAAAAGTAACTCACTATTTGTACGAATTTGAATTTCAAATCAATCGAAGTTAAACATGTGTTTTGTAAGTAATCGGGTCGCAGTAAATACATATTATTTTCT
Organism: Micromesistius poutassou; assembly: GCF_964030765.1. Classification (NCBI taxonomy): domain Eukaryota; kingdom Metazoa; phylum Chordata; class Actinopteri; order Gadiformes; family Gadidae; genus Micromesistius; species Micromesistius poutassou. Next base: position 18,031,183 of record NC_140278.1, read on the forward strand.
TTTAGCTTATGTATGAAACCTATTTATTCACTTCGGCCTAGTTTGCTCTGTTTGTTTTTTACTTTGCCAACTGCAAAGATTGTATCACTTCCATTAAATAATTTCCTCACAAACAAGACTACTGTCGTTCTTCCTGTTGCTTAATCATTCACACGTCCAGGGGAATATGTTTGACATTATGTTTACTAGGACGGGCACAAAAGGGATGCTGATATCGTTATCCCCCTGTTTTGTTCCCAATGTAGAATAGTAAATAGTAAGGTGAGAAGGGTCTTGGCGAGGGTCCATGTCACCTGTAAAGGTTTTCCGTGACATGAGGTTGATTCCTTTGTCAGATTGTGTTTAGATGTGAATCCAGTCTTCTACATATCTTTGTGGTCACGTGGACAACAAACAGGACCGGAGAGAGAGTGTTCAAGAGAGACAAGTCCAGCCCCAGTTTGGTTTTCACAAAGGCGAGATGGTTTGACCCGAGCAGTAAACGTATGTACTTGATCAGGAAACCTTGGCGAGTGTTTAGTTCTATGCTATGGAGAGAATATTATGGATGATGACAGAAACAGGATAAACTAACTTAAGAAAAATGGCTGGTGCTCTGATTGACCTTACTCTAGACATATAATAGCCTACATAATTATTGAACAAATCTATCTATGGATTCTTGTATAAAATACACTTAAAGTGATAGCACCAACCCGTGTTGTTTACACTGGCAGGTGATTTGCATCTTCTTTTACTCAATCTGAGTACACACACTAGCCATGGTTACCTGACAACACACAGTGACAATACCTGCGACTAACTGAGTTGAATGAAGGGAACATTTCGAGATGACAACAGCCCACAAATTCACTTGCTGCCCTAGACTGCATCAAATTAACCTGTATGAACGAGATGAGTATTTAGCACACACACATTTAGACAAACCAAAATATTTTGAATTTAAATGAACTCTTAAATGACATATGCTAACTATTTTTCTTTACTTTTGGAAAAACTTTTTGTAGGGCTTAATTGGGGATGTTGAGCATCAGTGTACATAGTTGTACAGCAATGTTTCAAATTGACTTGGGGATAAAGGGTTAACTGCACAAGGAAGTACCTGTGTGGTCAATAACCAAGGGCTGAAGTCCATGAACAAAAGGAGAGAGGGGGAGAGACATTACCGGAATCACACTGTTTCCTTTTTCCAATCAAGATCATATGAATTCTGTTGAGCTTGAGTTGATGCTGGATTAAATGTGGCTACGCTTCAAATCTTTAAAAAAAAAAAGTCCAACCTGACAGTATTGTGTCTGTAGGAAATGAACAGCCAGCTCCAGAGACAAGGCTCTGCTACAGCAGGTAAGCTGGTGCGGTGTGCTCACCTGTACGACCACACAGTCCTCCACCAATTAGTGACAACAACTCTGTTAAACACAACTGCAGATCCGTTGTGACTGTTTTAACCTTCATCCTACTGAAGGATCTTAATAATACACACCATAACATTTACATAGTCATCGTAAATAGATTCCTTCTGCCTCCCAGTCCAGGGAACTGGTTACACCAGCGACCAGGGCTCTCCACGCTTGCGACGGGTTCCCTCTTCACGGTCCGACCAGAATGCCCCTCAGTTTAACTGGCGCCCGGCCTCCGCGGCCCAGGAGGATGCAGGGCCGGAGGCTGCTGTGCCCCCTAAAGACCTGCGAACGCTCCCCATGCCCATGGCCCTGAAAAGAGCCATCAGGTAGGCCCCCTGATCGGTCTCATGGTTTCCCTGTTTACAAATCTTGGGATTAAACACGATTATGATTACAATTGTGACGATGGTTATGTGTGGATATTGTTGTTGTTGTTGTTGTTGTTGTTTTTATGGTTATTTTATTAACAAACAGGTTAATATTCTTACCGTGTCCATCTCACTGACACTGGCTCTATCTCTTTTCCATTTGCCCTCATGTTGTACTAACATGTCATATATGTTTACATGCAATATCATCAACAGCTGTAAGAGTTGAATCTATGCTATGAACGTTTTAACAACAATGGCAGTATTTCATGATCTGTATCTTTTAGAAAATGTGTGACACATCTGTTACAGTCAGGTCCAGCAGATGCAGGTCCCAGTGTTGTCCAGTTTCCAGTCCTGGAAGAGGAGCAAAGCCAAATCGCTGAGTCGGGCCCGCAAGAGTATCGGAGGATTCCTGCACTATATCACACTCTGGAGGAGGGCCCTGAACCAGATAGGAGGTGTGTGTGTGTGTGTGTGTGTGTGTGTGAGTGTGTGTGTGTGTGTGTGTGTGTGTGTGTGTGTGTGTGTGTGTGTGTGTGTGTGTGTGTGTGTGTGTGTGTGTGTGTGTGTGTGTGTGTGTGTGTGTGTGTGTGTGTGTGTGTGTGTGTGTCCACCCTTAATATAAATGCATGAGTGTGAATAAACATACATCTAAACATTAATTAATACCCCTGATAAACTAAAACTAAACCCTATTTTGAATATATTGGTCATTGTTTACCTTCTCTAAGCATATCCATTTCCTTCATTGATGGAACTGCAGGGAACTTTGGAGATGGTGTCCAGTCTTACTTCCTCTTCCTGCGATTCTTGGTGGTCCTCAACTTCCTGTCCTCCATGCTGATCGCTGGATTTGTCCTCATCCCCAGCATTGTGTTCAGATCTGTTGTGTCAGATTCTGTGAACATGACAGATAATGGTCTGTACAGACTCTGGTCTCCTTGCATGAATAATCTTACTGAGGCACTCTTCTGGGCTCTATGACATGCAGTTTAACAATCAATGTATTTATTTACCGATGCTTTATCTTACTTCTTATTCTTGAAAAAAGTACCACATTATTGGATTGTGGTACTAGTTATTTCAAGACTTTGCTGTGAATACTGACATGACACTAATAACCTTTTTTATATATATTTTTTTTATATATATACAAATAGATGAAGGAGGTTATTTCTGAGAAGGTAAGAGCAGGGTTTCTGAGGCTCTTATGTTGTGCTGACAGGCCCAGAAGAATGCAGACAGTATGACCATAACCCAGACCCTCTTGTGAGATACTTCAGCTACTTCCTGGACATACTTTCTGGAACCGTGAGAAATACAAACACACCCACATCCATGTCCTTCTGTGGATACGAACATGGAAGGAGATTAGATAAGATGGATTCGTTTTTCCTCTTGTTGGCCTACATTTGATTCTGTAATAATTAACATTTGTCTGGGAAATGTACCCGCTTTAACTTTGCATACACTGTATCCTCGTTCCCATCATTAAGTTTGAAATACAAATATTAGATTACTTTCATCTTGATAATTGTCATGTTAGACAAACTGTGTGCGTCCTTGTTCCTGTAGGGCTTCATGGAGTACACCTACCTGTTCTATGGATTCTACCACAACACCATGGTGGCAGCAAGTGACTTCTCCTACAACATCCCACTGGCTTACCTCTTCACTGCTGTCTTTTACTTCGCCTTTTGTCTCATCTGCATCATTGCGCGGTAAGTTCCAGCGATGACACACCTTTAGATCCACCAAATTGTTAATTTAGATGTTGAGGCAGGTGTGTGTGTGTGTGTGTGTGTGTGTGTGTGTGTGTGTGTGTGTGTGTGTGTGTGTGTGTGTGTGTGTGTGTGTGTGTGTGTGTGTGTGTGTGTGTGTTACAGCCCAATGCCATTAGTAGAGAACGACCAGTCAACCAGATAACCTGTATTCGCCATCACTAACTACTGGCTTGCACAGCATGGGGACTGCTGTTCGTGTTGCTGTGGCAACAGGAGGCGGCGCCACCGGCAGTTACAGTAGGATTGTGTTCACTGGCTGGGACTTTGGTTCCCTCGGTAACAGGCCTACGAAACTGAAACAGAAAAACCTCCACTACCAGCTTCAGGTTAGGGGCTATGCTATTTCTTTGGCCTCAAATATGTTTGTTTATATGATTTCTGCTCCATGCCCAATAAAGTTATTGTCCCCAGAAATCTGAACAATACTTTTCCGTCTCTGTCTCTCTGTCTCTCTGTCTGGACCTAGGTGGACCTTGAAGAGGAGAGGATAAAGAATGAGGCTGCCTCTCTGACCTTGGGTCAAAAAGTATTGCTGTACTCGTTGCGTATTTTTATGTCTCTCGTTGCTTTCGGCCTGATTATCGCAGCCTTCTTCGGCATTTACCAAGCCACCGTCTTTAGCCAGGTCGGTGCTGGGTGGTTCTACTTCCGTTTGTTTGTCATCCACATATTAAGTTTATCTTTGGCTCATCATATGATGGTCTGTTTCATTTTGTATGTTTCCTCCCTGGCAGAGCAAAGTGAACGAGACAGGACTGCTAGGGCTGTTCTATGAGTACCTGCCCTCCATCGTCATCACGGTGGGGAACTTTGTGGTTCCCGTGCTCTGCGACCAGATAGCCTTGCTGGAGCGGTATAACCCCAGCATCACCGTCATTGTGGCCTTGCTAAGGTTTGTACATGTTGTGAATTTACCGTGTTATGTATGTATGTATGTATGTATGCATGCGTTCATGTATGTTTGTGTTATGTATGTAGACTGTGTGTGTTTATGTATGAGGGTACGTATGAGAGAGCAATAGAGGGAGGGACAGTGTTTTTGAGTGGTTGTTGAACAACTTAAATTATGTAGATGTTAAAAAAAACACATGCATTTCTGGGCCCAAAATCAATAGCAAACAATTCAGTTGATAAACTTTTCCAAAAAAAAAATTCTATTACTCAGGAAAAAGTTTATTTGTTGAGCTCTCTCCCTCTCTCCCTTCCATAGGTCAGTTTTTCTGAGAATGGTCAGTCTGGGTGTCCTCTTGTTCACACTGTGGAGACAGATAACCTGTTTTGAAGGGGTTTTTGAGGGATGTGCATTATGCCACTACAACTACAAGAGCTACCCAGTAAGTATGTTACTTGGGTCATGCATGCATAGTGTCAATTCATCCTTTCACTTTGCTGCTTTGTGTATGACACAAATTGAAGGTGCATTTGGAAACTCTAGCTCAATGATTGGTATTATTTTGTACTCTGTGCCTGACTATATGAAGTGACGTGACATATAATTCCTTATGTAGTGTTGGGAGACCCGAGTGGGACAGGAGATGTACAAACTCACCCTGTTTGACCTGCTCATCACCCTTGCAATGCTTGTGCTGGTGGAGTTTCCACGCAGGTAAAATGGTCAAAATGAACAGTGTGAGAAGTAAGGATGACTTGATGCAACCTTCATTCTGATGGGTCCGTGGTTTTTGTGTTCCAGGATGGTGGTTGACAGCTCATCCAATAAGCTGGTTCAGTTCGTGGGCCGCCAGGAGTTTCTGGTCCCAGCCAATGTCCTGGGACTGGTGTACGGACAGACGGTGGTGTGGACAGGGGCTCTGTTTTGCCCTCTGCTGCCGCTCATTAACACTTTGAAGTTTGTGATTATCTTCTACTCTAAGAAGGTAAACACGTTGATATACATACACAAAATTGAGGCAAAAAAATATAATGTCTAGTGTTGAAATAAAAGAGTAAATGTTGGCCCGATTTAATGACCCAAACGCCGTTGTGTAAATACAATGTGCTACAAATACACCTCTCTCAGATTTCGGTGTCAAAATAATGTACTTCCTTCTTCCAAATATTAAATATTGTAATTTAATTGTATATTATGGATTCAAAATTGTTTTGTCTCTGTGTTTCACATCATCACCTGGGGATTGGCCCCGCCAGATAACGCTGTTCTCCAACTGCCGCCCGGCCGCCAAGACGTTTCGCTCCACCAAGTCCAAGGTGTTCTTCCTGCTGGTGCTGCTGTTTGGCTGGAGCCTCGCGCTGGTGGCCCTGATCTATAGCATTGCCAAGTGAGTAGCTCGCTAACTGTGTATAAACGGGACGGTATTACACTACCGACAATGGATGCTTTTCCTATGTGAGTAAATCCATCCTGTCCAAGCTTTCCCACTCAGAGGACTGAGTGAGTATGATTGTGTTTTCGTGTCCCACTCAGGATCCACCCTTCGATGAGCTGTGGGCCCTTCCGCTCTCTCTCCTCAATGTGGACAATAGTTCCCAATTCGTTCAATAGCCTCTCACAGACGACACAAGGCTTCCTCTACTATATCGGCTCACAGCGCTTCTCCATTCCCTTGTTTCTTTTCTTTAGGTGAGTGATATGTTATATAGTTAGGTATAAAGTAATGTAAAAAAATGTATGTATTAACATTAATTAATTAATGTATGTATTAACAGAGCTATTATCTTGCCAACAGTGTGGTGATGTGCTATTTCATAGCCTTAGCCGCTGTTTATGGGAAAAGTGTGAACTTGCTCAAAAATCAGCTTAAACTGGTACGTATGTGTGGTCGCATACTTCAACTGCTGCTGTGGGTGAGGCCTTGCTATGTTGTTTTGAACTTTTTGTCTATGAGTGAGTGAGTTAGTGTGTTGCAGCTTTGCCGCTTGCAGCTTTTCTAATGACGTGTTTGGTCTCTGGTCAACAGGAGGCCCGCGACAAGCAGTTCCTGGTGAAACAGATAGAAGAGTTCAGTCGAACGCTTGGAGTTGCAAGATAATTCACAATATAAAATTGCCAACCAGCACCTGCACTAAGAACACTTTCTCTTAACTCTTTGGCATGTCTGTAATTTATATAAATATATATAGAATTCATCTTGTATCAGTGCATGTCAATTTTTTTGAACGAACATATATCCAGAAATTAAATATTTGTCATGCATGATAGAAATTAAACATGAAATAAACCGCGTTATCTTGACACCCTCTGGTGCTGACATGTGGAAATGCATCGTTCTGTTCTTTTCTTTTTGTTTACTTCCGGTTTGTGTCGTTGGCGAGAAGCTACTGTAGTTAGCAAGCCAAATGTTTATATATGGTTTAGGTTTGGCTATGTTGTAGCCAAAATATACTTGGTAGTATTTCCTCTTTATTTGTAAGATAACTGGGTTGGAAAGATAACTGGGTGAGTTCATGATGAGCGTCGGATACGTTTTTAGCTTGGCTACCAGAATAAGCTTTTATTATTTGTAACCAATGTACAAATGACCAAGACACTTATTGTTGTCCTTCGGTTCGTTAGCGCAACAGACAGCTGATTTGATAACTTCCTCGACTTTATCTGTAAACGCTGAAGAATTGATTGAAGAGGACGATATATTGCGATCTATTGTGTTCATTCATATGGTTACTGGTAGACCAGTAAGTCTGTCTAGCTGCTTTGAGTTGGCAACATGAACATCCTTCCCAAGAAGAGCTGGCATGTCCGTAACAAGGACAACATCGAGCGCGTGCGGAAGGACGAGGCCCAGGCAGCAGAAGAGGAGCTCGAGGCCACGCGTCGCGTGGAGCGCGCCGAGCGAGAGGTGACCCATCTGAAGTAGTATGAAATTATGAACTAGGTCAACCACTTATAAATATACAAATATTATGCAAAATAATGAATTGACTCTTTTAAAATCCCTTGTATGCATGGCTACAACTTTAGTTAGTGCTGCCTTTTTTCTGTAATACATCAAACAGATTGTCCTATAGGCCTACATATATATTTGTTTCCTATAAATATAGGTTTTTCAATGCTCATCTCAATGTGTATCCTTAGAGTCTCATGCTCTATTTTTCTCTATTCCACACAGGCACGCACAGAGTTTCTGAGGAATAAATCCCGCGCTGCCCTCCAACTGCAACATGGAGGGAAGACTGAGGAACTGAGTGGACCAGGAAGGAAAGATGAGGGAACGAGTGGACGAGGAATCAAAGTTCAGGAAACCAGTGGACCAAGTGGAATCCTGGAACATCTCAACTTGTTCCCCCTGGAAGAGTCTTCTGAGAAGAAGGGGAATGAAGAGTATCTCAAAGAGAAGAAAGATGAGAAGGTAACTTATGAAGGCTTATAATTATCATATTATATTAAATTAATCAACTAAACAGGAGCACATCAGGGGTAGTTTCCATCTCTCTGAACTAGAGAACATTTTCCCAGCAATTCCATTTCAGGATTTCATAATTTAAAAAGTCTTCCCCGTTGATTTTCCTGTGGTTTCATCAACACAAACAGTCTCTCAAAGTTCTCAATCAAATATAGATTGGGAACCGTCCATATTGGAGCCGTTGGAAATGAATGAAACGTTTATTTTTTTGGAATGTCTCTCTCCTTTCAGGAGAAACAGGAGCGAGCCATCGGGCTCCTGGTGTCCCTGGGCCCTCAGCCCGGCACTGAGGTGACCCCGTGGTACATGAAGACCGAGAAGGAGAAGGAGGAGGAGAAGGAGAAACGGAAGAAGAATCCCAAAGAGCCCGAGAAGGGGATGAGGAAAGGAATCACAGAGGAGGAGAAGGAGAAGCGTGACCGCAGGCTGAAGGACATGCTGGACCCCATGAAGGACATGAGGAAAGCGCTGGCTATCAAAGACCGCAAAGAACCCAAGAGCAAGAGGAGGGAGAAGAGGCCCAGAGCAGAGACGAGCAGCGGGCCGAGGTGAGGAAGGCGTCAGTGTAGAAGACAGGGTTCCGGCTTTGTACACCACCATGTGCTACTTTGCAACATAATATGTTCTTAACATGTATAGCAGGGGTGGGGGGCGGGATAAAGTGGGGATTAACAGATGCAATGAACATGAACATTTAGAGGTTAGGGGTCAGACTCTCTGAGAGTGTCTTCATTTGGATACTCTCACGTTTGTTATTCAATTTTTTCCTCCTTTTCTTGTAACGTGTTGATCACATCTCAGCAGCTCAGTGTGACGCACCACTGTGAGGGTTACCTGTGGTGTGTGTGTCGTGTATCTGTGTGTACTAGTATATCCGTGTGTATTCATGTGTGTGTACTAGTATATCTGTGTGTGTACTAGTTTATCAGTGTGTATTCATGTGTGTGTACTAGTATATCCGTGTGTATTCACGTGTGTACTAGTGTATCCGTGTGCATTCATATGTGTGTACTAGTATATCTGTGTGCATTCTCATGTGTGAAGTGTACTAGTATATCCGTGTGTACTCATGTATGTGTGTGTGTGTGTGTGTGTGTGTGTGCGTGTGCGTGCGTCCGCAGCTCCATGGAGAAGCTGCGTGCGGAGCGGCTCCAGAGGGAGGCCGAGGAGCGCCGGCGGGCCCAGGCCCTCATCGACCAGAGGAACGGCAAGGTGGCGGACAAGGAGCCGGGCAGGGGGCCGGCGGCCGAGGAGCGGGAGAGGCCCTACAACAGCGCCTACTTCCCAGAGCTGGCGCGAAAACGCCAACGCAAGGACCGGGACAGCTGGCGAGACGACATCCTCAAGTCGTGAAGAGACGTCCTGCTTCATAAGGACTCTGGAGCTGTCGGAGAGCGATAGATTGGCCGACGGTGCACTGGGATGTGTGCTGTGCACTGGGATGTGTGCTGTGCACTGGGATGTGAGATGTGAACCGGGATGTGTGCTGTGAATGAAAGGTCGGATATAAAACTGGATTGTTATTCGAGGTTTGTTTGAAACGGTGTTGATACGTGTGTAAAAGGTGAATAATATGTCACCCAACTCAAAAGTCAGACTGTTCTTACCATATAGACACGTTGGTCTTTCTATGGAATTATACATCCGATTTTGATGTGTTTTTTTTCATGATTCTTATTTCTGATTTAATTCAAAGAAACCTTATCAGAATGTATAGTGTTTAATAAACCTTCAATGAGTCAATATAGGCGTGTAAATAAGGACATTCAATTAATATATTGCTATACGAAAAACAAATTCTCAACATTTTGTCTTTATATGATATATAAATATTATCGTTCTGCTTGTTTATTCGTATTTATAAATATAAAACGTTGCATTGGATATTAAACCTGACGGAGAATTGGTTTCAAGACACGCGCCAACCCGATTTCTCCTCCACACACGCGGACCATGATAAAGCATGTTGACGCTGACGTAGGCTGGTGGTGGATACCGGAGCCAGACCTCCACACAGCGAGCGGAGAAAACAACACATAGACAAACACAGGATGGATAACCTCGCCGAAGGTTTTCGGGGAATTTCATTAGACTCTCGAGACGCGTAGCTCGGTCTGACGGAAGGCACAATAAAGCGCCTCTCACACCGTGTTTAATTGCGGATTAGGACGGCGAGGGGGGGATCAAACAGAGGAGGAGGAGAGGGGGGTAGGACGGAGAGCACAACAAGGAGACGCTCTTTATTATTAGGGGGGGAAGAGGCGATAGACCGGAGACGGTAGGCTACCAGACGGTGGCGGCGGGTAACGGGAGAGGACCCAAAGCATCGCTCGAATGGTGATGCCGAGGACGAAGCGACGATGCGACGACACTGCTGGGTGATAGCGCTAGCGGGGATGATGTACTTCAACCCGGAGCGAGCGCTCGGAGCCCCGCAGAGAGAAGGTGAGTGGTGTCGGTGGAAGAATGCGATCATTCCGGTGATGCTAGAGAAAGAGCCGAGGTGGGAGGTAGTCTGTTATGAAAAAGGCCTAGACGAGAGAGCCTCAGCCAGCATGGGAGAAACGCTGTGCTGACGATCGCGAATGAATATTGCACTATATCATAGAATGAGTGACTCGATACACTGAAGACATGTTAAAGCGACCTTTATTTATTTTTTTGATATTAGCCCGATATGGCTCCATTGCTATATTGCAATCGTATTCGGCCCTCTTAGGTCACACCAATGGCATTTAAATGACATAAATGCATAGAAAGCTGAATGGCTGCACAGGGCAATATGTTATGTTATTGGGGGATGTATACGGACACCAGACAAATTTAACAACGATAAGTCGTCGCAGCGTTTTTCGAATAAAAAGGTGGCTTGTGGTCCATTATTTGGCAGTGGTGTGTGCTCTGTTTCCCTAATCTGTGCAGTCATTGCATTGTGTTGGTATTGTTTTGATGAGAGCTGTGTGCATCGGAGCTATTGTAATAGGCCCCGTTATGTCCTTATTTGTATGCAGTCTGTCTGGACATCTGTCTCGGCCAAGATGAAAGGAAAATAAATGCCTAGGAACTGTGCATCAGTCTTACGGCCACCAGCACTAGCTGTGGCGGGCTACTGGTGGATAGAATATAAATACACACACAGGGGGTGATACAATTTCATAGCTCGCGGGCGTTTTTTTGTTTTGTTATTGCGGTGCATGTTTAAAAAATAATATAATCAGTTATTCTAAATGAGAAATTTAACAAATGCATTTATTGGTTAATAACAAGTATTACACTGACATTATTCACGTCTTAAAAAAAGAAAGAAGCAGAACCAGGTGTATACATGTTTCCCACTCGCCTAGGCCTTTGTAGGCTACAACAATGATCCAATTCTGAGGTTGTTTTTATCGAATATTTAGAGAGCTCTGCTAAGAACTGAGACATAGTGTTGACATAAGTGTTGCCAATCATATTCAGGCTTGTACATTGATCTTGTTTAAGACAGACATAAATTAAAGGCTTTTGTTTACGAGTGAACATGAGCTTGATCTATTTCCCACGGTGTCGACAACAGACTCAGGTGTGCGTGTGCGGTGTGTGTGTGTGTGTGTGTGTGTGTGTGTGTGTGTGTGTGTGTGTGTGTGTGTGTGTGTGTGTGTGTGTGTGTGTGTGTGTGTGTGTGTGTGTGTGTGTACCATGACCTTGCTTGTAGACTATCTCAAATGTTGTTCTGCGTTGTATAGCAGTAATCTTTTTCTGCTAAAAAATACAAGCTGAAGTTAGCATCGTGCCTGGACCTGGGTAAATTGGATCTACCCAACAATGTCAAGGCATAACTTTGGTGATCAAAAGAAAATATAATTTATGACATTTTAAAACATATATGTTTTTTATTATATACTTATTATATACAAGCAATACGAAAAACAAGGTAAACCAGTAAAGGGGTTTTAACCACCCTGCCCTGCCCCTTCTTTCTTACAGATGGTTCGCTTCTTACAGTCAGCCAAGTTGAGGTACAAATATCAATGACCCGAAACCTTCCCCCTCTCACCTCAGTATAGTCCACCCTCCCAAATTGAGTAATGCTTTCCAGTATTCCAAACCCCCCTTTCCCCCTGATAAGCAATCCTCTAACCCAGGCGACAGCTCCAACCACCTTCCCTGCTTTCTCAACCGTCTCTCCTCAACAGAATGCCCTTTCTGATACTCCCCCCCTCCTCTTTTTCTTTTTTATCCTATAATTGGAATGATATATGCTCCCAGTTTCAACCTCAATATATCTTCAATTTAAGTGTTTTTTCCCTTCTTTTTCTTTCATGGCTCCAGTCAATACATTAACTCTGAAACTGAAAGATATATATTTTTCTCTTCTTCCTGCTTTCCCAAACCTCCCCTCTACCAATGTAACGTAAACATTGGGGTGGTGGGGGGGGGTGGTACTCCACTGTGTACTCCAACCCCGCCTCTATGGAAGCGCTTCAATGTTTTTTCTGTGTTAATCACAAACCTCCGTAACCTGATGCGTTACTTTTTCTTTTTTCTTTGTGTTCTAATTCAATTACGTCTCTCCTTCCCCTCCTCACTGAGTCATACCAAGAGGCGATCTACGGCAGTAAATCTCTCCCTCTCTCCTTCCCTCTCCCTCTCTCTCTCTCTCTCTCTCTCTCTCTCTCTCTCCTTCCTCTATGTCTCTCTCGGTGCGCTTCTCCTACTCCCTTCAGTCTCTCAATCCAGGGCCTCCTTCCTCTCCCCTCCGCCCTACGTGGTCATCCTCATCTCCTGCTCCGGGCTGGTCTCCTTCGTCCTACTGCTCCTCACCTGTCTGTGCTGCAAGAAAGGAGGAGTGGGATTCAATGTAAGTCTCCAACATGTAAGAGACTTCCTCACCTGGTCCTGCTGTATGTGTACGTGTGCACACTGATGCATGTTCAGTAGAGCGTTCAGTACAGCGCTGTGTGGTGTGTGTGTGTATGTGTGTGTGTGTGTGTGAGTGGATGTGTGTAGTTAGAGGGGGATTGGGATGTAATTGTGTTTGATACGGAGAGACAGACAAGGGATAACAGGGACTTTGCATGACTGGGTTGTTTTTGGGGTTCATTGGGCAGGAAGAGTCAATAATCTACGGTCGTTCTTCTGATCTAGCGTCACCCTCCCGCTGACTGAGATTTGGATTTGATTTGATTTATTTCTGGATCAAGACACTAAAAACAGTAATCCAAAGGATGACACGCAAAAGTAAAATACTTATTTCCAGCATGGTCCTGCTGTGACCAGGATGCTGTGGTATCTCACCAACCTCATTATCTCAAAAACAACCACGTTCTTCTGTTTATTTGTTTTGCCTTCTTCTCCTCTTCTTCATGATTCTTAAATCATGATCAATCCAAAATATGTATTGTTTATCATCATGGGTGTGAAGAAACGAACATTGTCTTCACGGTTTCCCTGGTTTGTGTGCGGCTTGTGTCCGGAGCAGGAGTTTGACAATGCGGACGGGGAGGAGTGCTCGGCGGGCTCCAGCCCCGTCCAGGAGGACAGCCTGTCCTCGTGCCCCTCCCTCCCTGAGGTGTACACCCTGCCGGTCAGGGACCGAGCCGCCTGCCCGGCCCTGCAGGATGGAGCAGGTGGGAGGAGGGTTCTTATACTCGGCTGTGTGACCCCTGGGGTGTAGTGGTTTTTATGTTTAAAAGAATATTGAAATAAGTGGTTAAATGAAATAGAAAAAAGTGTGTGCATTTTATTTTCTGATTTCATGAGATTTTTTTTTTAGATATAACGTGTCAGTAATTCAAGTCAAACTTCTGAATTGAATATGGTGTATTTCTGTTCCTTTAGAAGATATGATGTTTACCAGACCATGACTTGAAAAACAATGCTGTACCATTGCTCTGTCTCACCTCTCTTTGTTTTTTGCTTTTCTTCAACAGATTCCAAATCTCAGTGCTTCAAGAGGCACACCCTGAATTATCTGCAGGAGATTGGAAATGGCTGGTTTGGAAAGGTTAGTTCATCTTAAGTCACTCCTAGGGCAGTGTTGCTGTGGTTAGTATTACTGCGTTACATAGCGGGGACCCTGTCTGTGCCTCAGGTAAGGCCCCAGACTAGAAGTATGTCCCCGGGCCAGTTCTTATATAATGATAAATTATATTTAAACTTTAGAGGGTTGACTGTTCTCAAGATGACTAATCTGAGCCTGCTTTTTATTTTTTGCCAAAATGGGAAATTGGTGAAATATTGTATTATTACACTCTCTTTTGGGATCTCTCTAGAGACCGAAATCTACAAATAGTTATTGTTGTTGCTCGGGCTTCGGTGTTTCGATTGAGCAAGATTCCTGACCGCTCTCTGCTCATCAATATTGTGTATCTGAATGAGGTGGTTTGGATAAAAGCATATGCTCAATGTAATTCATAAACATATTTCCTCTCTCATATGTGGACTCTTATCTTATGTTTATGTTCAGTAGTTTATCAGAAGCAGTCTTTAGGAAGTATATAAGAAGCAGGAGTGTAGTATCTTGCTCCAGGCCTACACATAGATAGACCATGGACACTTGTGGTGTCCACTGGCCTAGTGTCAGGGGTCCTTGGTCTCATCAGTGGTGCTGTGTCTCTAGGTGATCCTGTCCGAGGTGCTGTGTGACTGCAGCTCCTCCCAGGCCATCGTGAAGGAGCTGAGGGTCAGCGCCAGCCCTCTGGAGCAGAGGAAGTTCCTGGCTGAGTCAGAGCCGTACAGGTGAGAGCCGTCCTACCCAGAGACGTAACCCGGTCATGTGCTCTGATAGGCCTAGCAGTATGTTCTGAAAACAAAGACAAAAAAAAAACGATTCAGATTTCACTGACTGTAACGCAGATGTTTTACTCATTGTAATTATTGGGTGTAGTGATTTTTCATCTTAATTCGCCCTTCAATTATTTCTCCTTATCTGTACAGATGAACATGTATGACATGTGATATATAGCGCTGTCCTCCATTTCCTCCTGATTTCTCTTTGTGTGGATCAGCAGGTGTATACAAAACCTAATCCTGCTAATGAAACCTGTCGGTGGATTTTGGGCTGACCTATTTTGCATGCTTCACAGAACATTTGAAAAGATGTCTGCTTTTAACACCCGTACGCACGCACACATGTGCATGAACATTCACACACACACACACACACACACACACACACACACACACACACACACACACACACACACACACACACACACACACACACACACACACACACACACACACACACACACACAGATGTACAGGCCCACTACCACTCATACACATGTGATTAATATACCCTCTCTCATTCTCCATCTTTTCTCTCATATATTAAGCTGTCTTTTTTTAGCCTCTTCTGCTAACTCACTTGCTGAGGCACAAAGGCACACTTGAACTGCCAGCTGAGAATCTATAATCTCCATTTCTAAATAAATATATATATATATATACATACACACACATATATTTATAGATGTATTTTTATGTAGGTATCCTAAAGATTCACACTTTGATGGGCCTTTCAGGAAACCCTAAACATTATTGTCAATGATATATGAAGCTCTTAAACTATGGTAGTACTAATAAGTAATGACCCCTATCCACTTCTCACTCTTTTGGTATCATCATCCTCGTTCCCACCCACCAGACAGAAGGTGATCCCTCACTCTACTAACACAGGTTCTCCCCCTCTCTCTCCTGCTCTGCCCTCCTCTCTCAGGAGCCTGCAGCACCCCAACATCCTGCAGTGTCTGGGCCAGTGCAGCGAGAGCGTCCCCTACCTCCTGGTCATGGAGTTCTGTCAGCTGGTAAGAGAGAGAAACCATAGGATATCCCATAATATGATCATCAAATGGAGCTCAATATCACACAATAATAGTCAAGACTTCATCGTCATCTTTGACAACATGCAGCTGCGCTTGCATCAAATGAGGTCTGTGTGGTGCTGCTGATGTAGACTACAGGTCTATTAGTCAATTCACCTGTTGTGCTTTATAGCATTTGAAATCCTCTTGTTTCCATTGTGCAGGATGAGTTTGTTTTTCCATCTGCTCAGCTTGGTTAGATGGTGACTGATAAAGAACAGGATGCTGTCTGACTCTCCCAGACTAAGAGAGAACCTAAACCAGCACAGTATAACAACAGGGATAGGTGGTGCAAACAACATGGACTTTCTTGAAGGTTATTCACAGCAGGATTAGCTGATCAGCAAGCTTTCATCTTTGTACGACCACTACTACTACTATTACTTCCTGTCCATTCTACTATTCCAAGTGCCAAATGTAATTATTAAAGGTTTGTTTCATTCTATCAGGGATAAACCACATGGGTCTATAGGAGATTTGGTAGAGGCTTTTATTCGAAACACTACGGTATTGTCTCAAGTTACCGTGAGTGCAAGTATTTAGCATGCATTTCCCTAGACTGGATACCCCCAGCCCGTTCTGCCGGCGATTTGAATTCGCCCTGCAGCAGGGTCTGGAGAGGAGCAATACATTTCTTCCTGCTTCCGATCCGCTTTTATGGGAGCCAATCACCAAGCTGGCTTTTCCCCCTGGCTCGCTATTGGCTGGTTTTTCCCTGTTGTCACAATGACGACAGGGAAGCGACGGCAAGCAGCCAATTGCGTACAGAGTCATTTGAACTAGGCCCATTGATCACGCCTCTTGTGCTGAAGAAAATGACAGCAGCCTCCCCAGACCAACGTGCAATCTACGATTGAGCTTGGTCTAGCAATAGCCAGGCTAGCATTTCCCCAGTGGGAATTAAACCCCTAACCCTGGCAGGGTTAATGCTCTACAAAATAAGCTAGACAGGACCCAGTATGTACTCATTTATAAACCACAGTGAGCATAAGTTATCCCACCACAGTGTCCCCAGTTTTTTTATGGGCTTCCTTGCCTCGGCTGCCAACTAATTTATCAGTTCTCCTACGGCCTCAGAGGACATTGAGGGCCAAACTCCCACTAAAAGGACCCTTCTTGTTGGAGACATGGCATGCGCATGGCATCCACTCAGAGAGGGTGTGAGTCTGCAGGAAGGCCTGCCAGGTGCCTTCTAGTCGGTGTGTGTGAGGTGGAGGTCACTCAGCTGCTGTTCTGCTCTCATCTCTAGGGGGACCTGAAGCGATACTTGCGGGCCCAGAGAAAGTCAGATGGCATGACCCCTGACCTCCTTACCCGGGACCTCTTGACCCTTCAGCGAATGGCCTTCGAGATCACCTCCGGCTTGCTGCACCTTCATGAAAGCAACTACATCCACAGGTAGCTGTAGACACCTGCCCATTCCACGTATAGGGTTTTTCCACGTAGGGTGATGTGTTTTGCGGTTCATCCTGTACTTTGGCTTATTTCTGTGTCCTCCTCTCTAGTGATCTGGCTCTGAGGAATTGTCTGCTGACCTCCGACCTCACAGTTAGAATAGGAGACTATGGCCTGTCACACAACCACTACAAGGTATGTGTGTGTGTTTGGTCCCTACCAAGAGGGAACTGACGAAGTTGGGTTTGTTTTGGTAGTAGTGTAGAGGTGTACATTTCAGACACAAAGAAAAACACATATTCAGCTATACTGCTTCCATAACAAAAAATGACCAATGCATACACTGTATATGAATAATTGCTGAATATCTATTGTTTTGCAGGATGACTATTACCTGACCCCAGACAAGCTGTGGATCCCTTTGCGCTGGATTGCCCCTGAACTGCTGGAGGAATATAGAGGATCTCTCATTGTTACCGATCAAACCAAGACCAGCAATGTGTGGTAGGTTTTAGAAGGACCGTGGTTCCCAGGAACTACTTTGAATCATACAAACACACACTATTGCTTCTCTAAAACCGTCAGGATTTAAAATACAATAGGGAAAATATTGTTAAAAAGAAAACGTGAAAAGGGTTATTGCTTGAAGTACCCGTCTTTTAATAATTCAGATAGAAAATATAGATAGCGAAAGAGAAAAAGAGAAATACGATAAATCTTTCACTGCAAAATTGTGCACAGGATAGCCTTTTCTGAAAATATATTTAAAGCACTGCCGAATCAGTTTGTGGGTATAATCGGCCAAGACATTGTACTGAGTGGGAACAGCCTACATACTTCTAAATCAGGATACACTATGCGCATGAACTGAGGGGGTGTATGAAAACTTGTCTCTTGTTTCATGTCTCATCTCTCTCTTTCTGGTGCAGGTCCCTGGGAGTGGTGATCTGGGAGCTGTTTGAGTTTGGCTCCCAGCCTCATAGACACCTCAGTGATGAAGAGGTGCTCACCTTTGTCATCAGGGAGAGGCAGATCACCCTGGCCCAGCCCAGGCTCAAACTGTCCCATGCAGACTACTGGTCAGTATTACTTCACACACCACGATTGACACATTGATTGAAAAGACAAGGCTTGATTGTATTTTAATGCGATAACGCAAATCAATAATTAATGATCATTTTGAATGATGCCCCCAGCCGTGTGATGAATTAATCCCTGTCTTCTGCCTTGTTTCTCTTCCTCCTCTGCCAGGTATGAGATCATGCAGTCCTGCTGGCTACCTCCATCTCAGCGTCCCTCCGTAGCAGAAGTATTTCTCCTCCTCTCCTCCCTCCTGGCAGCTGAGCGAGGGATCGCCAGGGGCAGTGTTGGCGAGGAAGACGAAGAGGACGAGGAGTACAACGAGGGCAGCGGCAGAGGGAGGAGAGGGGAGAGCGACGAGTCCTTCGAGAGACGCTGGGACTCCCTCCGTCCGCCCGCCTTTCAGAACGCCACCAACGAGCGGCAGAGAGACAGAGAGTACAGCAGAGAGAGGGACAGAGACAACTCCTACCCTCTGCTGGACCCCGTGGGGAACTGCATCACGCCGTCCTCCTCGGAGCTGGACGACATTCTCACAGTCACCGAAACCAGCAAGGGCTTGAACTTTGAGTACTTCTGGGAGAAGGCCCACGCGCGACGGGGCTACAAACCTCTCCCTCCTCCCCAGTCCATCCCGACGTTGAACCACACCCACAGGCAGTCCCTGGACACTCCCACCGTCGTCCCGGTGATCAGTGCCCGCAGCCCCTCCCTGGCCAGTGAATACTACATCAGATTAGAGGAACACACTCCCCAGGATAAGTCGCCCACTCTGAAGGGGAAACCGCAAGCGCCCTACGGCTCTGACTCCATGTGCCCCGGAGACATGGAGCTGATGGAGATCCGCAGCGGCATGCTGGGCAAGGAGCGAGTGCCGTACTCCTCTGACGGTAGAACGCTGGGCCGGAGCGTCCAGACGGTCCGCTCCAGCGAGGTTCAGCTCCAGGTGACCAACACGGGAGTGGCCGAGTTCCGCGACACGTCGTGCCGGGTGACCGACTTCTCCGTGGTGGACCTCGGCGATGACGAGGAGGAGGATGGGAAGCGGGGTGGCGAAGGGAACAAGTACTCGTCCAGTAGTTCCCAAGCCCCGGTTCTTCCTCCGAAGCCGCGCTCTATGTCCATGTCTTCAGCCGGCCACCTGCACTCCCGCCCTCTCCCCGCCCCTCCGCTGGGATACCACAGAGGGCTTCCTCATTACACCCTCGGTGGACGCGTGGAGACGGACCCCCATCACATGGGCAGCTGCCCACCGTCCGCCTTTGACCACCTGGGACTCCATCGCTCGCGCCAAGCGCTACCCCCGTCGCCGTCCCTCTCCCCCTCCCTGCCCCCGTCAAGCCATCCCATTTACTCCGCGGCTCCGATGTGTCCCCCCCCTCTGCCTCCCCACAGCAAGCCCGTGAGAGGGTACCCCAGTTACAACATGGCAGACACTTACTCGCGATACAGCCGCCCACACGTCCACACTCAAAGAGACCCGCTATCCTGTGAAGAAGCCGACCGGGAGGAAGGTGTGGGGCGCGCATCGTCGTTGCGCCACTCCAAGGAGCATTCCCATTCCCGTAAAAAAGACTTTGACTCCCCCGTGCGGAGGGTGAACCCCTTGCGGCCGGTCTACCGCAACTTACCTCGCGCCCAAATCCCGAGCGAGGGGCGTTCGTCCTCCTCGAGTCCGACCTACTCGGACGAGGACGACTCCCCCTTCACGTCCCCCGTGAGAACGAGCGCCACCGTCGGCCACTCCAGCCTGTCCGAGGACACGGACCCGGCCACAGCGGAGCTCTTCTCCCGGGGGATGAGGCGGACCCAGTCCCGCCTGGCCACTCTCCTGCCCACCATTTGGAAGGAGGACGCCGACCTGCAGGCGGAGAGCGTGGCCGCCGCCCGGAAGTCGCCCCTGCATCTGTTCCTGACGGAGATCACCACCTCGACAGAGTCTGCCGAGGCAAAGGAAGACACAGGGGGAGAAGAGAAGCAGGAGAAGAAGGGGGAGGAGAGGTGGGGGAATTATATTTTTCCAAACCGAGGGATGCGTCGATCGCAGTCCCTGGTCACGGAGCTGGGCTCGGCCGAACGCTCGTGGGGGACCAACAGACACGGCGACAGGACGGGCCCAGAGGGGAAGTGTACGGTCACCAAGGAGTCTTTCCAAAGGGAACTCTTTCTGACAGAAATTGACACACAGAACATAGACCCAGACACAGAGGAAGAGTTAGAACAAGACCCGGTGAAATACCTCCATCCGGCGTCCCGGTTGCGGCCCTACGTCTGCGCCCCTGGCCTCCCCTCCTACAGTGAGGCTGAAGAGGCCTACTCCAAGGGGATACGGAGGTCCCGCTCGCTCCTGGCCGAGATGACCACTGGGGGGCAGCGGTCAGAGCTCCAGGACCCTGAGACGGAGCCCCGGAAGATGGAGATGACCAGGGAAGAGTTCATGAAGGAGATCCATTCCGCCGAAACCTTCTTGACGGAAATCATTTCTCGACAAAAAGTAACAACAGAAAAGAAGGACGAGGAGTCGGCGTACTCTCCAACCCCAATGTCCCCTGAATACGAATCCATATGCATCGACCCCGACTCCTCCCAGACCATCCGCTTTCAATCGGAGAGCTCAGTACGAGCGTCAAACAAGGGAAGGGATGAGACACAAAAGGAGGCCATCTACGCTCAAGTGACCAAACGGGCTAAGAAGAGCGAGATTAAGGTTACAAAAAGACCTGAGATCCCAATCCTTCACATAGGCCCAAATACGCAGCCTGGAACACAGACAGACCCAGAATCACATGACCCAGAGACAGGTGGGGCCACTGTTGCTTCTTTGTCAGATACAGAACATCTATGCCAACAAGGTGGGCTCTTGTTTTCAGAGAAAATGCCCAAAAACGGCTTATTGTTCAGCCAACCGTGTGATAAAGAGGAAAACGAGTGTTCAGAACGGCCGGCTTTACCCGCCAGAGGTGAACAGAGACATGGAGAGATGTCAGCACCATCTCACAATGAGCCCACTGGACTGCAGTGTGAACACAAAACACCCTTTTCACATGAGACTGACAACCAAGGTGAAAGGACTGTTTTCATAAATACTGGTGATATTCTAAAGGATGATCCACCAACCAGCAGTGCTGTCCTGAAAAGCAACAGTTTGCAAAGTAATGAATCTGATGTGACAATATGCCAAACAGAAGAAGAACCTGCCACTCAGTCCAATCTAGCTAAGATTCTTGCATCTGGAAACAATCTTGAAAGCTATCTGACGACTGACCGGACTGAGGAGAGTAGTACAGCTGAACTCCAATCTGCTCCAACCACGCCAGAATGGGATCAATCCTCAGATTTCTCTCTTATGACCGCCAGTGACTCGGTCCTGTCCCCAATGACCTCCAGCTCGGCCGACTGCCTCACCCCCAGCGACTCTTGGCTAGGGGGAGGCGGAAGCGGAGGGTGGAGAGCTCTGGGAAGTGAAACGCCTCATCGAGATTCGGCCTATTTCTCCGACAGCGAGTGGGAGGGGGAGGGCCTGAGTCGGAGGGTCGCTGAAGGACTGGGGGCCTCGAGGCCTGGCAGCGGGCGAGGGGGAGATCGGGGGACGCTGACAGGAATAGAGGAGAAGACCGAGGAAGAGGGAGAGACAGGAGGAAAGAGTCCCCTTAAACAGAGTGCTGCGGCTTCAGATAGGAAATCTGAAACGTCGGAGAATGAGAGGGATCCTTACCAGAATGCTCCTGAAAATGATGTGTCCTGTATGGATCATGAAAAGAATATTCATAATAGCAGGCTAGAGTTTGCCCAGAGCGATGAATCTGGCATATTCAAGAACGAGTGCAGAGAGACAAATTTGAAGGGCTTCAGCAATCTAACAATGCAGTCAAATTATTCCCAGTCCAAGGGTAGCGTTGAATTCATTGCTAAGATGTTCTCCAACTTGGAGGATGAGCCTGGGCTCTCATATGGGGACACAGCTCAGGTAGATAAGCATTACACGGATGGCGTTGTGTCTCACATGCAGATAACCGATTGCAAACATCAGGATTCTACAAAGGAGGACTTGCATCCCAAGAACATCACAGAGACAAATACTTTGGATGAGATTAGCTCTGGCAGTCAGTCAAAGGACAGTATGTCAACATCTGACAACCAAAAAGGTGCAAGAATTACTCATGCAGATATTGATTCTCCTGCACACAATTCCCCCTGTTCTGGAAACAGCAGTGAGGAATCCATGACGGCATCTCATTTTGAGAAGCATGAATCTCGCCTGTCAAGGTTCTATGGCATTCAAACCAGCAACACCCCACTTGAAGATGACTCCTCCACACCATTGGGTGCCAGCGATGAGAAGTGTGGAGAGGATGCAATCAGCCCTAGAGCGGGAACCTTTTGGCCCGAGGGGGGTGAGGAAGAAGCGGAGGACCATGAAGAGAGCCCTGGGCTGGAGCTCCAGAACACAGATGCTAATGAGCTAGGCCTGAGGAACCTGTGCTATTCAGCCAATGGGGAGGGCTCCATGGACGGAGCCAAGACAGAGACAGAGAACCAGCTGGCTGCCGGGGAGCTGAGTAACGCCAAAAGGGAGAAGTCCCCCCAGAGGGCTGAAGTGAAGCAAGATCAGAAAGCAGTTGTTACTGTTAAAGACACGACTAAAGAGTCCCCCGAAGGCCTGGAGCAGAAGAGGAAAGAGCTGTGGAACACTCTGGACGAGGAGGAGGGGAGGACATGCAGAGCGGTTATCACCGGAGAGCTCGACTGTCACCGCTTCACTCAAAGCGACCTGCACCTGTGGCCCGCGGAGAACGACCAATGGGCATCTCCGGAGAATAGGAGACAGGATGTGGAGCTGAGGTCAGAGTTCCTCTCTGGGTTTGGTGGGAAGGCCTGGGAGGTTGGAGAGCGGCTCGTGGTTGGAAGAGAGTTCTGGGAGACGGAGGAGAATGATGAACTGGCTGGAAGTGAACCTCACCCAGCTGCCCTGGAGGGCGTTGAGGAACAGCCTTGTAATGCGGAGAGACAGGGGCTGATCGACAAGCTGGAACTTCACGATGCAATAGTCAGCGACTGTCATCAGGCCGATCAGGTTTTGAACATACAGCAAGATGAAAATATTGAAAGTCTAGAGGAAATTGATGATTCGAGCATAGATGCGATCACAGTGATCGAAGTGGAGAATCTGGAAATCCCAGAGCAAGAGGTATTGGAAGATGCTCTAAACGAAACCACACCAGCAGTCGATACGTTGAAGAACAGTGAAGAGCAGCTAGCGTTTTCAGAAGAAGAGAATCAGAATTTTAACAGGTGGCCTTCAATTGAACAGTCAGATAAAGTTATTGAAAAAGACGAATGCTCTTATTCAGAGAACCATTCCACTGACACATTGGATAATGTTGTTACTTCTATTTTTGTTTCTGAGGCTCCACCTATTGTCATTTCAAGTCTGGAAAATGTTGAACCAGAAATCGACACTATCAGTGACATCAGTCCAGAGCTTGAAGACTTTGACATTGAAAAGAAAATTATAATAACGTTAGATGGTGGGAAAGATTCAAATGGTGTATCCTTTGAACAAGAGCCTTTGCCCACGACCAGTGATGTTGCTTTGCCTGTGCAGGCAGTCACAGAGCCTTCTTATTCCCAGGTGGACAATTTCAGTTCTTTGGATTTTCCAAGTCCTCCGCCAAGTATAGATCTAGATGTGCAAGAGGATAAATTGGAGAGTTTAGATGACTCATTTCCTAGTCCGCCACCGTCTCTCATTGAGGGAGAAGAGCTGATTAGTCACATGAATCTGGAGGACTTTATTGCCAGCACGGACACAAAGAAATGCAATGCCCTGTCTGGCATTGCAGGTGACTCTCCGATAGAGCCTCCTGCTGATGCACCTGCTCCAACTCAAAGCAAAGGCATCTCGGCTAACCTGAATCTCTCACCTGTAATAATTACAATAGAAAGTGAAAGTGGAGTCACAACTGATTTAGGAAGCCATGATGAAGATAATAACCAATTGCAGAACACATCGACCTCCTCCATGTCTCCACCACAACAGAAAAAACACCAACAACAACCACAACATTCCCTCAATTCCCTCCCAGAGCTGCTCATCTCTGAGTGGAGGGATTTGGACGAGGAGCCTCTGGAGGACTTTGAGAAGCTGGAGCAACTGTGCCGCATATCTGGTGATGAGGAAGAATTCCTGGGGAACCTGGAGCTCCTGGAGTCTCTGAAGCAGGAGGTTGTCTGTGCTGAGGGCCACCACGAAGAGGAGACCAGGGCCCACGGGGCCACAGAGGAACCGGACTCAGAGAGCGTGGCGGAGCCTGCAGCGTGTGTGGACCAGGAGGGTCGGGCGAAGCTGACCCCTCAGGAGGAGAGATCTAACACACACAGCCCAGAACCAGGCTTCTCCTCAGGTCCCCCCCCTGATGTCAAGGACCAGGGTTCTCTCTCCAAGATGCCCACCAAGAACGGCCTCATGATGCAGGTGAGGACAGGACACCACAGAGGTTTCAAAGTGTTGCACGGTTGTATTGCGTTGTTTATATGATCCTTATTCTTCTTCTACCTCATCTATTATTCTGAGAGTGGAATGCAGTAAACCATTGGTTTATTTGAACATTCTCTCTTCCTACAGGTTTGCGAGGAAAGGTTACAGTTCTCCTTGAGTGAGAATGTCCAAACCAATGTGCTGTGGGGGTCCACTATGGAAGAGACTGTGACACTGCGACCATGGGGGGCCCAAAACAAAGATGGCACTGTGGATTCAGTCAAAATGGAAGTGGAAGACAAAAATACAGAGCGCAGGTAAAATATATAAATCTGTTTCGAAATAAAGGAAAAGAAAACCTCACCCATATTAAAAGTTTAACCTATTTTCATTCCTCCCTGTGCTCTGAAGCCAAGAGGAGCAGGCGGTGGCCCCAGGCCCGGGTCCCACCAGCGACTCTGCTCTGACGGCTGAATCGCTGCCTGTGATCGAACAGCACAAGGCCACATCCGTACCACCTCTAGGAAACCAGGCAATGAAAGGTACCTTCATGTTAGATTCCCATTTGGGTTTTCATTAGTATGGTTATTGTTGTATGTAAAGCTGAAGGTTAATGTACCAGCAGATTTACAGATTTTCCGATGTTTCAGCTGTAGATGCCGACAGTTTTTCTTTTTTCTCTCACAGCCAAGCTCGCTCGCCTCTCTCTTGCTCTCCCACCCCTGACTCTCACCCTTCCCTCCGGGAAGGGCGGATTTGGGGAGGGAGGCCTCAGTAGTCGGCTGGGGCGGGGGAGGAGGGGTCTCTCCCCAGGGAGCGACCCAGAAGAGGAGGAGGAGGAGCAGGAGGATGAAAGCTCCAGAAGGGTGATCGTCATCACGGAGACAGACGTGGACAAACGTGTGGGCCTGAGGAGTCTGCTGAAGTCCCCCAAGGAGCCCATGGACAAGGAGAAATACAGAGGGAGGAACGTCTCCTTTTTCGATGATGTCACGGTCTATCTATTCGATCAGGTAGTTTGAATTTCATTCAATACTCTAATGGACTGTTCAAGGCAGAAGATAGACATGACCTGACTCTTTGTTGTTATTGGGCAACAGGAAACTCCAACGAATGAGTTGAGCAGCTCCACTCCCAGTCCAACTCCAGCTTCTGGTAAAAGCACCAAGTTTGATCTATATGGTATGTATTATAGAAGAAACATGTGCCATAATGAGGAGATGATGGTTTTGGATTAAAAAAAGTAATATGAGTAATTTAACATGGTAAGCCTTTTAAATTTTGAGTCTTTAGTCAAGGCCTGAATCCTCAAAAGCTGACAGCTTCGAAATAACCTGGCACTGAAGTCAACCTGCACTCTCCCAGAATTTACAGTCACATTGGATCATCCGTTATCATCCTCTCGTTCTCTCTTAGAGAGCGAGAGAGAGAGAGTGAGAGAGAGAGAGAGATGCTTGTATGTGTGGGTGAGCGTAGAAGAGTCTTCACTCACCCACACATACATGCACAACTCGCAAGCATTTTCTCTTGGTTTTGTCACCCAGACAGCGTTAAGAGGTGGGCACTAACACGTTATACTTTCTCTGTTACTTGTTTGGAAAGCTTGAAGTGGCAATCCTGAAGATCTCCAAAGATTTGAATTGAAGGTGTTATTCGGATGTTTTATGTTTATATATTTTTTTACTTCATACAATCAAACATGAAGTCTTACTTTTATTGATTTGGTCATCAAAGTTGTGTTTGATCGCATACAACCACCAGTAACTCAGTACATGAGTAATCCTTTCTTTCTGACTTTCTTACTCCTACTCAAATCATTATTTTGAAGTCTTCTTCTTCTAATGATAACGTCATTATCATTCTAAAGTAACAAGGCTTTCACCTCAGAACAGCTTTTCGGCTCCGCTCCGCAGCTTCGCTAACCTCTACATGTCTCACCATCAGGATCCAGCGCCAGGAGCAAAGAATCCAAAAGAAAGGACGAGCTGCCAGTCAAGGCGAGGTCGCCGGTCGGGGCCAACCCAGTGATGGCGTCTCGCTTTACAGTCAGTCCCGCCAACGACCCCCACATGGTGGGATAAACCTCCAGAGCTGAACCCCCCCCCCCCCCCCCCTGAGACTGGCCAGCCAAACTACCCTACCCCACAGCCATTTTCTCAGAGGCTATTTTTTTATTGAATAGGCAATGGAAAGAAAAAAAAATAAAGACTCCCGTTCTAGACGCTGACCACATTCTAGATTTTACCAGCTGCAGGATTTTGTATGACTAGGGTCGGTGAGCTCCTCCCTGCCACTGTTTTCTGGAGTTTAGTCCTAGTCTTTGGCTGATGAAGGTCTGATAAGAGGCGAAGGCGTTGGTCCTGGAAGAAGGGGAGCCTGGAGCTTTGTAAAATCTCAAAACAGATTTGACGGCTATGCAATGGGAGTCTTACTGTGTACCAGCTTACCTGCTCCTTTTCTGCTTCATTTCGCTGTATTTTACCCCCCAGATGTGCAGGTTAAGCAATTTCTTGAGTCATCTTATCTGTCTATTTAAATGCTTGGACTCAATTTTTCTCTTTATAAAAAAATAAGATTTTTAATTGCAGTCAGTCAGTTATTCTTGTAGCCAGCAGTTGGGTAAATCATGTTTGACTCCTTTATTCAAAGGATACTCACTTAAACATTTGTACAAATATCATTACAAGTGTATGAAATATCAGTTTAGAGCTCTCTTAAGTTTAGATGTATTCTTAAGCTGCACGGAAAAAATAATATTTTTTTTCTTTTAAATTACAATTCGAAAAGGTATGTATATTACTTATTTATTATTTTTATGTACTTGGTATTTCACATAAGCCAATTGTTTAATACACAAAATCATTAATATTATTATTTATTTATTCATGTATTTATTAAGTTATAAATGTATTTGCGCTTGGTTCCAATAATTTGAATTAACATATTTGTTTAGGACAGATGCAGTAAATGTTTTACCTTTTTTTTTGTTCTTTACAAATGAATTACTATTTTCCCTATTTGCTAAAAAGTATTTTGCATAATTCCATCTGTTAAAATATGCCATTCTGTATGAAAATATGTCGTGTAATGTCTTATTTTATTTGACGTCAATGGATTTCTAGCTGTCTTGTTATTATTTTACTTTGTTCAATGAAAATGTATGTAGCTTAGCATGAAAAAGGATGCCATTCATTAGTAAATAACTCCCATTTGTTGGTGTATCTGTTCATTTTCCTCATTTTGTACTAATAACCATCCATCTTGCTGTCGACAACCAACTAGTCCCTTTGTTTAGTCTGTTATATAATGTTGGTTTAAACCTGTATTGTTTAAGAATGGTTTTCAAGGGATACTGTATAAACAAGGGTAAATAAAAACTTAAAACTGTGAAACAGTCAAGTTCATTTAGTGTATTTCTTTAAATATATTTGATTATTTACTACACTTGTACATGTCTCAACCGAAGAGGCCTGTAGGTGGCGGTAAGTTAGTGGCGCTAAACTTTGAAGTCGTCAGCAACCAATGAGGAAGATCAAACTATAACGTCATCGACCCGCGACCAACGAACAAATGCCGAACAAGGAAAGCGCTGCAGCTTGAAACACAACCGATATATTTCCCCCTGGACACCTTACCTTACTCTACGTACCCTAAACGGGGGTTGGTTTGCATTTTAAACCCTAAACCCCCAAGGTAAGACACTCCTCTAAATAAACGATGTTAACAACGCTAATCAATGTGCAGCGATTCCAGTCAATCAAGGCTGTTAATATAAGTATCAGTGTGGTGAACATGTGTCCTGCAACTATCTTGTAAACTATTTAAGTTTATTTCTATTTATTGTTTCTTGGCTACATCTACGACATTATCTTCACTTTGCAATATGATTGATTAGCGTTTTACAGAATTATTCAGTGTAAGTGCGACTAAACAATGTAAGCTGAGCTTGTTTGCGGCTGTGTCGTTCATCACTCATAACTCCCAATCTGCCACAGATGTCTCTGGCGGACGAGCTACTCGCGGATCTTGAGGAGGCCGGGGAGGAAGGCGAAGACGACCTCTATGGAGGAACAGAGGAGGGAGATAGTGATGGCGAGGGCGGAGAATGCAAAGCCGAAGGCATGTTGGAAGACATCCCGGAGGAGATGGAGCTGGACTACGCCGGGACCGAGAGTGTATCATCTATTGCCAAGCTCCGAGACAGCAAGCAGGTGAGCTGGGAGAATCGCTTGTTGTAAACGTCAAGTGCAACTCTTAGATCATGGCTGGACCTAACACTGAAATATTGGGGAAGACAAATAAGTTGTCTCTGAACATAATTTGGTGGGGGCACATCGTCTCTGGTAAATGTAAGATTACAGAAATATTTGATGCAGTAACACTTGAATATGTTTTCAGTTTTCAGAAATCATGGACAAAATCAAAATCTATGTTGGAAAGCAGCGTAAAAGCACAGAAGGTGAGTGCATTTCCCCAGCTCTTGATAATAGTTTTGTTACTGGTACAATACAACTAATTGTTTTATTCTCTCTGATGTTTCTTTTTTTTCTTAAGTTATGGGCCCAGTGGAGTCAGACCCAGAATACAGACTGATCGTTGCAGCCAATAACCTCACAGTAGAGATTGAAAATGAACTGAGTGAGTGAATGTTGAAACATCTTTGTTGGCGGTGTCCTAATAAATAGATTTTGTAGATTTGTTTTGTTTTATCCTCAGTATAAGCTTATTTTTAACATATTTTTTTTCCTTTTAAGATATCATTCACAAGTTTACCCGGGACAAATACTCAAAGAGGTTTCCAGAGCTCGAATCACTTGTGCCATCCTCTCTGGATTACGTCCGGACGGTCAAAGTAAGTGTGATGGTTGTCTTCTGTTGCTACTTAAGACAATTTGTTTTTAAGTAGAGTAGTGAAAGGCACTCTTTATTCTTTATAATACCTTATCCCTGAAATATTTGCTTTTCCCTGTAAAGATGTACTTTAAAAAGTGTCCTGAAGCAGTAAAGCATACATATACCAAGCTTATATTCCCCTGTGTGATCTCTGAGCCATGGTAGTAAATGAAGCCGCTTCCAGGGCCCAATAATGTTTCAGCATGGTTCTGCAGGCCGATATGGGCCCTCGGATACCCTAATACACTACACTAATGATGCCTGATCAATGTCAAGGGGAAAATAATCAAATATTTCAAATGTATTACCTGTCTGGGTAAATTAAGTTCCATCTCCTCTGTTCTGTTCTGTGTAGGAACTTGGGAACAATTTGGATAAGTGCAAGAACAACGAGAATTTGCAGCAGATCCTCACTAACGCCACGATCATGGTGGTCAGCGTCACAGCGTCTACCACACAGGGGTGAGGGGTCAACCAAAGATCAATATGGTCACCTCTCCATATGCCCATTCTATTAAATGTCATACAGCAACGACATGCTGCATGGTCGGAGGACGTTTCAAGTCAAAGATAGTTTTGTTCACTGCAACTAATCTATTACGTCATAATGTAGGACCATGCTTGGCGACGACGAACTGAAGAAACTGGAGGAGGCCTGTGACATGGCCCTGGAACTCAACCAATCCAAACACCAGATCTACGAATACGTAGAATCCAGGATGTCCTTCATCGCCCCTAATGTGTCCATCATCGTCGGAGCGTCAACGGCTGCCAAGATCATGGGTGAGTGCTACAGAAAAACATCCAGTCCTTCCAAATTAACTGTACGTTTATCTAATACCCCAGAATTGTCTGTGCCCAAGTGATCTCGCTGACCATGGGTTGTTTTACTTTAGGTATCGCCGGAGGCCTGACCAACCTGGCGAAGATGCCCGCCTGTAACCTCATGTTGTTGGGAGCCCAGAGGAGGACCTTGTCTGGCTTCAGCAGCACCTCCCTGCTGCCCCACACAGGCTACATCTACCACTGTGACGTGGTGCAGTCGCTGCCCCCTGTGAGTACACGAGTGGTGATGCAGCGGTGGGCCAGGGGCTTGCAGGAACACTTATTCGTTTTCTTGGTTGTATGTAATTGTTCTTAATACGAGGTTGAAGCCCATTTGGCTAACTGCGTCTGTACATGATTGTTTCCCCTTTTTAAGGATCTGAGGAGGAAAGCGGCTCGCCTGGTGGCCTCAAAGTGCACTCTTGCCGCCCGGGTGGACAGCTTCCATGAGAGTGGTGTAGGAAAGGTAAGGGTCAGCCAGACGTGTCTAAGAAGATTAATTCGATTAGTGACCAGTAAGTGAAGCTACGTTGCTAATCCCTTACCGTCTCTCAAGGTTGGCTACGACCTGAAGGAGGAGATAGAGAGGAAGTTTGACAAATGGCAGGAGCCTCCCCCAGTGAAGACAGTGAAGCCCCTGCCAGCCCCGCTCGACGGCCAGAGGAAAAAGAGAGGTGGAAGGAGGTGAGGAACCACCGTACACCACATCAGGGCTGCGGTTCACATAGTGCACAATCAACGATATTAGAGTGGTGTTGGCCAATCAAACTGAAGGCCCTGGTCTTGTGTAGGTATCGTAAGATGAAGGAGCGCCTGGGCCTGACGGAGATCCGGAAACACGCCAACAGGATGACCTTTGCAGAGGTGAGCAGTAGTCTGAAACTGAGCTTTATTTTCATTATCTTGCATCCCTTTCATGGTCTTTGTGAGGTGATGAAAAAAGGTGTGTTGTGAGGTGTTGAAAAAAAAAAGAAGAAAATACTGGTTTCAACAATGTGCTTTATAAATGGTCCTACAACACTCCTAATTCCCTTTCTGGGAAAATTTAAAGGGCTTCCTTGTGTGGCTCCAACTCGCAAGTTGTCTGGTAGTCTTTACTGTTTCCGTCTATGACAGAACGTCATGCATTGAGTGCTTTGGATGTACACAGGACCCACTATCAGCCACTGCGCAGAGTGACCTTACGTTCTTCCTGCAAGCCATTGGCACACGACTACAAACAAAACCTTTCTGACTGGCTGTGTCCATCTCATTGTAGATTGAAGACGATGCCTACCAAGAGGACCTGGGCTTCAGTCTCGGACAGCTGGGCAAGAGTGGCAGCGGGCGAGTCAGGCAGGCGCAGGTCAACGAGGCCACAAAGGCCCGGATCTCCAAGTCCCTCCAGGTAAAGGCACCGGAGCACCACCACCACGGCTCGCTGTCTCATCACCGAGAGACGGCATGATTCTAAAGTGTTTAGTTATCAGATGTGTAGTAGAACCTCCCAAAAAACAATATAGTAGTGAGAATAACAAAAAGACGAGGAGTGAAAACCGCGCCAATCGTAGTAATGGTTCTACAAATGGTATTGTGTGTGACTCCCTTTCTAGAGGACGTTGCAGAAGCAGAGCATGACGTACGGGGGAAAGTCTACCGTCAGAGACCGCTCTTCAGGAATCAGCTCCAGCGTGGCTTTCACTCCGCTTCAGGTATTACAGCTTTCCTCAGAAAAACTCTCATCCACACGTTGGTGTTTGTTTTAAGATTGTGTGTTAAAGGCATTGTTGGTGTTGTTGTTCTTCTTTAGGGCTTAGAGATTGTGAACCCGCAGGCAGCGGAGAAGAAGGTGGCTGAGGCCAACCAGAAATACTTTTCCAACACGTCAGAGTTTGTTAAGGTGAAGAAGGAATAAGGGTCTATTTTGTGTCATTTTTTGTTTTTAAGCCATGGGTAAGATTTTGTGAGTGACGGTATTTGCTTGATTTGTAAATGACTTGGACATTATGCTCTCCCCATGCCCACCCAACACACACCCACACCGTCTATGGTAATTTGTTTTGTGATTTTTACATATTGATTTGTGGTTGTTAATAAAAGCCATTTCATAAATGTCTGGTATTCATTAGTATGCAGTGTTTCCCACAGACCTAGGTAGCAATGTGTGGCGGATTTGTTGACGGGGGGGGGGCATTATCGTTAATAGAAAATGCGGATCATTTTCTTTCTCGTGTGTCTCGTTTTTCGCCCGTGCCTAAAACCGCCACTGCTTATAATGCTAAAGCCCAGTTCAGACCAAAGATTCGCGACGCAACTGCTTGCAACTCGCTTGCGACTCCTTGCGACGAGACGGGCTGAGACGTTCTAAAAACTGGGCAGTTCACACTGCTGCACCGGGCGGCGATTAGTTTTATTTTGGTTGAGAGTAGGCTAGAGTTGCTGTGTTTCGCCATTCTCCACTACTTCTGCATTGTAGTAATTCGCTGGAGCTTAGTTTGTTTAGATCCCGCTAGTTGGATACATTGCATTCTTTCGTAGTGGCGACTTCTCGACTGCAAGGGAAGCTCGGCTTCACCTAAAATTTCGAAAATTAAATGGTCAGATATATAGGCTACTGTTGTTAACATTTCATTGATTAAAAATGTGTTAGAACACATCCATCTCGAAGACGAGTCCGTTCAGAATCAGCTGCTTATCGCAGGTCGACTGACTCGATTTCCTTCTCATACACTTGGCCTACGTGTTTAATTTGCGTGTGTTTAGACAGATGGGCGCGCACACACACGCGCACCAAGCATCACCCGCATTCATTCATTCTTCAACACTCACTCGCGGTAAAACTAGCCTTATAAATCCCCGTTGCGCATGGAACTGCCACATTGGCAGTGTGAAATACTGTACTGGTAATACTGTAATGAAATACTGGGAAACGAATAAACCATTATAAGCAACGAGTGAACTTAATAAGCGGTCGAAATATTTTTTTCAACCACCGCCTCTTTCCCTTGACGGTGCGCAAAGCCCGCACGGCGCACAGGTAGCAAAAAGCAAAGCAGTCTCAGCATAAACACACAGTTGTGCGTTAAATTTGTCCATCGGGGAACACGTAAATTCCTCTAATGCTGACGTTTAAAATATATCAGCACCTATTTACCTTGATCTTCAGCTGTAGCCTTGCTGAACTCCCTGCATCCTCGCTGTCTTTATTCATTTTTTCCAGATTCGTGGTAAACTAGCTCATTGGTGAACACCTCGTCAGGTTTTAAACAGCGACACGCACTCGGAGACAGTAGCCTAAGCCTAAAGAAAGACAGGTCCATAGCTGCTGCACAAAAATAATGCGTGCCAAGCAGTAGACCTAGTTGGTCTTAAAGGGGGGTTTAACATCGATTTGCAGTGATCACTTGGCTGAAGGGTTTTATATGCCTATTCATTACATAATTAGCGCATTTGAAACTTGTGTGGCCTCCCAGCAAACATTTTCTCGACCTGCGTCGAAGCGAACAAGTCCAGTCGACGTCGAGTCACGACGTGACTTCATTTCGACATGAAAACATAATCATTAGAGGAATGGTGATTTCAAGGAAGACTTATTTTAGAGTGGTGTAACCGAATAAACACTCCCAGCAAACATTTATGCATTCAACAAGTCTAAAATAAAATAAAGTATTTCGATCATTTTTGATACGTCTAAACGTAAAAAAAATTATGAAAAAAAAAATTATATAAAAAAAATATATATCTAAAAAAATTATGAAAAAAAATTTTTATATAAAAAAATTTATAATTTTTTTTTTTATATAAAAATTTTTATTAATTAAAAAAATAATTGTAAAAAAAATTGGACCTGCGCACAAATGTTTTTTTTTGGACCTGCGCACGCGCATCTTTTTTTGGACCTGCGCGGGCATCTTTTTTTTTACATGCGCACGCGCATCTTTTTTTGGACATGCGCGCGCAGGTCAAAAAAAAGATGCGCGTGCGCATGTCAAAAAAAAGATGCGCGCGCAGATCCCAAAAAAAGATGCGCGCGCATCTTTTTTTTGACATGCGCACGCGCATCTTTTTTTGGACCTGCGCGGGCATCTTTTTTTTGACATGCGCACGCGCATCTTTTTTTGGACATGCGCGCGCAGGTCAAAAAAAAGATGCGCGTGCGCATGTCAAAAAAAAGATGCGCGCGCAGATCCCAAAAAAAGATGCGCGCGCATCTTTTTTTTGACATGCGCACGCGCATCTTTTTTTGGACATGCGCACGCAGGTCCAAAAAAAGATGCGCGTGCGCATGTCAAAAAAAGGATGCGCGCGCAGGTCCAAAAAAAAACATTTGTGCGCAGGTCCAATTTTTTTTATTTTTTTAATTCATAATTTTTTTTTTTTATAAATTTTTTTATATAATTTTTTTTTATTTAATTTTTTTTATATAATTTTTTTTTTAATAATTTTTTTTATATATATATATTTTTTTATATAATTTTTTTTCATAATTTTTTTTATAGAATAATTTTTTTTACGTTTAGACGTATCAAAAATGATCGAAATTCAGACCAAAGATTCGCGACGCAACTGCTTGCAACTCGCAACTCCTTGCGGCGAGACGGGCTGAGACGTTCTAAAAACGGGGCAGTTCACACTGCTGCACCGGGCGGCGACGGCAGGTGGTCTCCCTAGCAACTGTGAACGCTCTGGCACAGCTGAGAGCCGCATCAGCATCACTTCCATCCTGCTAAAAAGTAACCTAACTTAGGTTTGCGATTAGTTTTATTTTGGTTGAGAGTAGGCTAGAGTTGCTGTGTTTCGCCATTCTCCACTACTTCTGCATTGTAGTAATTCGCTGGAGCTTCGTTTGTTTAGATCCCGCTAGTTGGATACATTGCATTCTTTCGTAGTGGCGACTTCTCGACTGCAAGGGAAGCTCGGCTTCCCCTAAAATTCCCCGAAAATTAAATGGTCAGATATATACTGTTGTGTTAACATTTCATTGATTAAAAATGCGTTAGAACACGTCCATCTCGAAGACGAGTTCGTTAGAATCAGCTGCTTATCGCAGGTCGACTGACTCGATTTCCTTCTCATACACTTACGTGTTTAATTTGCGTGTGTTTAGACAGATGGGCGTGCACACACACGCGCACCAAGCATCACCCGCATTCATTCATTATTTTAAACACTCACTCGCGGTAAAACTATGTTTTCTCACGATCAAATACTCATCAATCCTAAAAGTAATGGGCTTGTACACGATGTCTTTGTCAAGAACATATGTGTTTGCTGTACGGTGTTTGCAGATGCATTGATTTAAAAGTAGGCCTACAATTTACCGCTGTATCAGCTGTTCTTTCCCAAATCATTTAACCAATCGTTTACCCTAAAACTAGATTTTGTTTTGGAAGCCTGGAATATACTTTCTCGAATGTATTATTGTTATTATTATTATTATTTTAACGCATGGCATAGCTTACTATACTTCATTCATGTTCATTCATGCAGCCCTATGGAAAAAAAATGTTTCCACAATCCACACGCTATTTCTATGCAGTTTCACACGTATGCATAATCTTTGACATCATAATATTTAACATGCAAGTGTAGTGGTGCCTGGTTGCTGCGGGGGAAAATCAGCTTTGCGCCGGGTGCAAACTAGCAACGACACATATGCGTCGGTGTAGAGAAAGTCAATTGCGCCGGGCGCAAGATAGGGCCCTTCTTCTGTTTGGCGCACATGGCTAATTTGCATACGCGCACAGGATTGTCGGAATGGGAACATGTCGGACTGGCAGCATTACGGGGGCGCGAATACGGGCTGGCGGAGTTACATTTAAAAAACGCGTTCAAGTAAAAATAAATAAGAAAAGCGGAATCAATTTGTGGCGCTCGTTGTTCAATCTGTGGCGCAGCGTCACACATTGGCCTATGTGTCGGAAACACTGGTATGATTTACACCTTGACCTCCTGCTCCCTGCACTTTTTGTTTTAACCTCTATTGTAACATGGCCCTATTTAATATAATGTAATATTGTAATGTCTTTTGTAATGTATTTTGTATTTTATAATGTTGACGACGTGTGCTGCTGCCCTCTTGGCCAGGTCGCCCTTGAAAATGAGATCTCGATCTCAACGGGTCTTTTACCTGGTTAAATAAAGGTTAAATAAATAAAATGATTTACACAAACCTTCCCCTCTGTTTAGTCCAAAAACCAAGTCCATTCTTAAGTAGGGTCACGTTAACACGGGGAGAACACGCAAACTCCACAAAGAGGCCAGGGTCAAATGGCCGCCAACACAGAACCTCCATCCCTGGTGGCAGCGGTGGGCGTCGAACCCAGGACCTTGCTGTGATGCAGCCGTGCTATGCCCAACCGTACTGGATCTTTGAGTTAAACAGCGACACCTTTTTTAAATTCAATTCAATGATTGGCCCCTCACATCCTCCCCTTAAGCCTGTGGACCCAGGCATGCAAACTGGTTTGGGGTGAGAATGATGCGTGAGCCAAGGAAAACACAGACCCACTAGGGGGTTCCAGTTCTAGAGTGTAGAACGTAGTAGAGTGTAAACTAGAAGAGGTGTGTGTTTTGAATCAAGGACAAACAGCACATTTAGTTCTGAAAAGCATTTATTGAAATGTTACAATACTTTGTAACCCATATTATGAAGTCTCCCATGCAGAACCTCGACATGTAAATATGAGAAATTGTAAATCTGTCGAAATTCAGTTTAGCCATTTAATCTGACTATACCTTTTATTTAAGGCCCAAAAATAGATTCTATTAAAGGCAATTGCTTTGCTTTATCCACATATTTTACTACCTGTGAAAACTTAATGTTAAGGGCTGGTTTTACAGCAAGATATATATTTAATTGACATTTACTGCAGTAGATACTTTAAAAGCCAAGCTGAGATTGAATCTGTACCGAAGGGTTAAGATATGCGTGGCAGTGTAAACCGAACCATTCTTAGTTACTGCAGTCTGGGGGTTTGATTTACTCACTAAACCATGTGAAACCACCATTAATTAGGTAGGTCTCACTTATACTAATTAGGTGAAAAAAATAACAGCGATGTAAATAGGATGAGGTGACTAAAACAAGGATTTCATGATTGAAAGCTGCAACAAATCTGATTCTATACAGAAAACACCATCCGTGTATGGAAAAGAGGTGATTTGGTTCAAATAACATTCACAAAACTGGGAATGGCTGTGACACTATCGACTTCCAACGTGAAAACCTCAATTGAATAATTAGTACAGTAAAAGATGAACAAACCCTAAGTTAAGATTTATTTTACAATTTTATTTTTTCACAAACATGAATGCCCCATAAAGATGCATTTTTCTTATACAGGTAAACTTAAAAACATTTATTTGAAAAGAGAGAGGGAGTCAGAGACCAGTTCAATTGCATAGCAATTTAATCCATGTCCAATAAGGATTCTTTCCCTGTCACAGGGAGAGGCCCTGTGGTCAATCTCAGTGTTTTATCGACCAAGACAGTCAATAAAACTATTGATAATCGCTCACTATATCCAATAGTGACCATATTCTACAGGCATCAGAGGATCTTAAAAAGAAGCCATTTCTACACACCATGTCAAAATGTCCACTGCACAGTTCCCCATTTTACTTCACCAGATCACGGTAAACATGAGGTGCGCTGAGACTGTTTCGTGAATTGAATCCAATGCTTGTTTTTGTATCGGGTCAAGGGCTTCCAGGCTCGTGATGTTGGCGGTGGTGGTGGTGGTACAGAGTCTTGGTGAAATGGGGAGGAGGGGAAATAATAAAACTAAAACATACCATGAGAAACATGCATGGGCTAGGCTTTCCTTATGCCACATACTGAGTGTGCACACAGACAGGCACGGACGCAGAACTCCCAACGTCGCCCCCCCCGCCCCCCGGCCCACACGGAGCGCACGGCTTCTTTTGCTCAAACCCACAGGGCACATGCCAAGAGTAATGCGCTACGGTGGGGGTTGGCGGGGGGCTCCACGTGGAAGACGCAGCCTGTACAGACACCCTCGGGCCCCCCCCCCCCCCCTTCTAGGAGGCCTCTTCTACTACACATCAATCTCTATCCACAGTACAGAGGACAGTCTCGGAATGTCAACAGCAGCACGGCTCCTCGCCCCACATGCCCTCCTCGCGCCCCACTGTGTCACTGCAGGTCGCGGTCCTCCAGGTACCGGTACTCAAAGGTGAAGCCCTCCTTCTTCCGCTGGCCCCACTTCTCATAGTCAAAGTAGATGTAAGTGCCCTGGAGGGTGGAAGGAGACGGTGCAGAGGACAGCAGTGTCAGTGAGTGCCAACGTCACCGTCAATAATAGTGGACGCACGGAAAAACCACAGCCCCATACGCACCTTACAATAGCGTTACAATAGTGCTGGTTGTACCCAAAAGGGGAAAAGAGGGTTCTCCGGTCACATTTACATTGATCCTTATAGAATTCAATTCAGACAGGGGGGGTGTCCGCCAGATCAGAGTTGAATTTGATAGGGTGTCTTTCAGCTGCCCATTAAGGCCTACACATGGTTGGGTAACCGCAGCATTCATGACTCACACAATTGTCCTCATGACATTGAAAATCACTGGTGAATTTACTGTGCTGCAGGCTACAGTTAACCGAGCTTCAATTGAGATTCTAGCAAACATTTAAACGTTTGCTACACTTCAACAGCAGACTAAAGAAAACAGGAGGTGTGTTCACTAGTCGTCTGAAAAAAGAAAAGGCGGTAACTTCTTATTTAGCTATCTGTACAATGTGTATCCAAGGTGTACCCCTTTACTAATGAGAGCTTATGTAGAGGACGCAGACTTATGAATTAAATCGTGACTTGATTACACTTGTCTTTTCAATGTGACTTTTGTGCAGCGATCCCACCAGGACGTATTAAAGGTCCCATGACATGCCACCAGGTGTGGTATGATTAGCCGTTACAAGCCGTTTTGAAAATCAGTCTGCTATGACATCACAGGTGGGCGTGTCCAACTAGATGAGCAACGTTTGCTACAGTCCACTGGGTAGGCTGGTAGACTGATCTATCCAGCACACATCTAGGTGGCCACCATCCAATTACACAACTACATGACTAAAACCGAGTCCTGAATTGTACGCTCATGCCACTCTTGATATTACCGTTCATATAAAAATAAATAAACTACAAGTAATGAGGAATGTGTTTGTTTCATATAAAGAAATGCCTTATGGCCTACACAGCTCAAATTAATGTTAAACATGATTACTAACTTTAACCACTATTCTCTTCTGAACACTATGTTTGTTGCTCAAGCTAAAAAAGACTTCATCTTGTAAGCAACGTTTTACAAGGAAGTATTTCAATAATTAGTGGCAACAAAATATCTGAACATGTATTTAACCATAGCTCTATATACTACTGACAGTATTGCATAGCTTCAGTTGTCAGACAACCTGTTTATATATTATACTTTGGTGTGTGAGTCTAGCGACAACTCATTCGTTTTGAGCATGATTGTTCTCCTTAGATTATCTTCTGTCCTACCAGGGTATAAAAAATTCTCATTTTTTAAAGTCTATTTTTTGGGCTTAATGGGGTGGGGACGTGGTGGCTCAATAACGCCCCTGCTCTGCTTCACCGAGGCCTTTAGACACATACATTTTTTTCAGTGGTTCCCCCCCAAAAAAATGTGCATGCGTGTCTTTCTCTTAACTGATGGTGGCGGTGTTGAGCTGTAGAGAAGAGCTGCTCGTGGAAGATGAGCCCCGTCCTAACCTCACCAAAACCATAAAAACAACATTTTAAATTATGTCATATGATACCCTTGTAGAACAGAAGACCATCTAAGGAGATGAATGATGCTTTTAAAATAATGATTTGTCGCTGGACTCGGCCTGCGAAAGTGGGGGGTCGTTCTAGAACAGAAGGTATGGAATACAGTCAGGTCTATAAAGAGCTAATCTGGTCACAGAGTTCCCATTCAAGTGGCAGGCAGAGTCTTGAGATCCGATCACAAAAGGCAAGTGTAACCAAGGCCATCACTGCATTGCCTGTGTGCCAAGAATGCAGACAAACCACATGGAAGCATGTTGAGCAGGGGAGAGGGGGCTGGAGAGAGGGGGTTGGAGAGAGGGGGTTGGAGAGAGGGGGTTGGAGAGAGGGGGCTGGAGAGAGGAGGCTGGAGAGAGGAGGCTGGAGAGAGGAGGCTGGAGAGAGGAGGCTGGAGAGAGGGGGCTGGAGAGAGGAGGCTGAAGAGAGGAGGCTGAAGAGAGGGAGCTGGACAGAGGGGGCTGAAGAGAGGAGGTTGGAGATGCACCTGTTCAAACTCATCGGTGATCGTCTTGGGCTCCTCGTGCCTCTGGAACCACATCATGTACTTGGTGTGGAACCTCCACGACTGCTTCTTCAGCGCCTTCGCAGACAGGTACTGAGCCTTCGTGCCCTGGAGGGAGGAAGGCACAGAGTCAACGGGAAACCAAACCCCCCCAGCTGGAGCTTGCCGTGTGCATTCTCGCTGAATTGTTGCACAAGCCACTCCCACTCGCTACAATCACATTTGGGGGAGGGGGGCGGGGAGAGCCAGAATGTTTGACTGGTAACCTGGTTACCCAAAACAGCCAATATCGGGTGACTCATGAATATGCAAACATGAGTATGCATTCTACCCATAGAGCACCATCCATAGCATCCTATGTAGCCGACTACATCACATCTAAAATATGTTACTTTAGGGCTTGTTATTCCTTTAAGAGAGGTTGTTTAAATTGAGTAAGGACAGGACGGGCCCAACTGAACAGCCCAGTAGGAGGGTGAGTGGGCCGGGGGCAGGCGTTACCTCCAGGTAGTAGAAGATGAAGAAGAGCGTTTCCGTGGACAACCTCTGGTAGAACTCGATGGAGTCTGAGTGGTGAGGTGGCATCTGGTGGTGGAAGGGCAGTGTGGGACACGGGTTCCTCATCAGGTACTGCCTGTAACGACACAGGGGGAACACAGTCGTCACACAGCCGTCCCACACACAATGCACCGTCCAGTGACCGCTGCCAGGGTTAGGGCTTTGACCCCCCTGGGTCACGCCACGCTAAGGAGGGATGCACTCACGGTGTTGTAGGAGAAGCTTTGGATGAAAGCTTGGATCAAGTGACATGTATTTATTTACCTTTACCAATCAGACGCTTTAACCTAAACAACTCATTGAGATTGGCATTTGGCCTTGTGCTCAGGGATGCCTACATGTAGGCTGTGGACATCAGGCGTGAACGCAAAACCTTCTTGCCTTGGAGTAAAACACCCTCTCCACTACAGTGCCCTGCCCTCATGAATGTATTAAACAAACCAACTATTCATTCAGACTTGTATGTATCCTAGTGAACAGAGGGTTCATCACCAGTCACATGGTCGCTCACCTGATCCGCTCAGAGTCCGAGGGGTGGGGCATGTGTGTCCATGCCGACTCCTGCATGGCCTGCTGGTAGAGCTGGTCTTTGGGGAGCGGCGTGGGGCCCAGTGGGCACACCCCCAGCGACGGGGGGATGCTGACCTCGGACAGGGAGGGCTGGGGGGCCGCCGGGGTGCCGGGGGCTGCAGAGGAACTAGAGAAGATATCTACAGGCAGAAAGGGAAGCTGGGCGTCAGATCCATGTGATCAACACCTGATGGCGTCTTTTCTCAGCTCCACACTCAATTGATATGTGAAATGTTGTTCAATGTTAGTGGATTTAACTGTTAATCCCAACAGTTTTGTAGTACACAATGCACCTGGACTGAGAGATGGGTGTGCTGCATTGCCCCTCATTGCATTGCCATCCATATTTCAGGATTACTGTGAGAATATTCCAGGACTAATGCAACCATGT
This sequence comes from Micromesistius poutassou, assembly GCF_964030765.1. Lineage (NCBI taxonomy): Eukaryota > Metazoa > Chordata > Actinopteri > Gadiformes > Gadidae > Micromesistius > Micromesistius poutassou. The sequence goes on from NC_140278.1 coordinate 18,073,430, forward strand.
TTGCGAATATTTCCCCAGAAGAACATGACAACCGAGTCGATTTTCAGTCCCTCTTGTCCTTAAAGAAATGCCACACATCTGTTCTGTGACTGTCACTAGTGCGGCGGTGGCCCGTGCTGACCTCTATCTGTGAGATGCAGGTTGGGGATCTCTCCGTCCAGGCCTGAGACCAGCGCTGCCCGCTCGGCCATGGCCTTCAGAGAGCTGAGTGCCTCAGGAGCCTGGAGCCCGAGGGAGGAGAGAGAGGGAAGGGTTGAAACAGGGGAGGAGAAAACGACAGAAAGAACAACACACCAATCAGGTCTCAGAGAGGGAGAGGGGGAGAGGGTGTGGAAGAGAATCAGAGAGGGGGGAATCAGAGAGTGGGATACAGAAGCAAATGAACACACTTCGGCGTCCCACACGTATGCGACGGTCCGTGTACTTATGCATGTGTCCGTGTGTCTTTACCTGACACTGCTTTCGTTTGCGTGTGTTGGTGGCCGTGGTCCCGGGCGGCTCTCCCGCCACTGCTGACACCCGGCACTCCATCAGCATCTGACGGTGGTCTGTGGGGAGCTGGGGGGGGGGGGGTCAAGGGCCAGCACGTTATTGTCGTGGCAACAGCATCACAGCAACACTATTCAGCGACATACATAGCAAGAAAAGGTCTTCAGATAAAACATTTAAAACATCCCATGCCCAAATAAGGCTACCTAAACACTTGTATGATGGCTTGTCAATAGAAGGTGTACGGGGTCTCAAGTGTATTTGGGGACCACTAAGCTGCATCTTGCTTTACAAGCTAAAAATAAGATGTGGCTTAGCGCTTATGGCTGCTGGGGCCTACTGGTCAGCTATCATATACTCTGACTTTCTCACCATAGTGGGTAATGCACTCGACCCAGATTATTCTCACTCTGCAGTGGTGCAACCTCACAATGTTATCCTGGTCTTTACGTGTACTCTGTCCCCACAACACTGTATGTAGTGCACCTGTCAGTCACATTTAACAAATTTCTCCTACGGGGGGTTAATAAAGTTGTATCGTATCGTACATTTGATCCTGTTGCATGTGTAGTGGTGGTGATATCTGACTGAAACCCCTGAACCATGCACCGAGCAGCCTGGCCCACCCATCCACCCTCCTGCTCACTTTGAGGACCTCGGGGGTCTGCGAGTAGGAGTGGGGTCCGTTCAGAAGACTGCTTCCGCCAGGCGTGCTGTCCGAGAAGGAGGGGGAGGGAGAGCTGGGCGGCAGGGTGATGGAGCTGATGAGGCTCGGGCCGTTGTCCATTCTGCGGGGCCAGGAAAGCAACAGCAGGGGACAGCCATAAATACACAAGGACTCTTTAATTGGACGGTAATGGGTTAGAGACCAACAGCGACGCAGCAACCGACGCTGGAGTAAACTCACGGCTGACTGGTCGAGGACGTTAGCGACGAAGGCTGGCTGCCTTGTGATTGGCTCGGTGTGCTTAGATTGGAATCGGTGGAGCTCTCTGCTACAATTGCGCTGTAACCTGGGAGACGAGAGGGGAGAAGTCAGGCGACCTATCCCACTATGAGACGGAACGCAGACAATACACAAAAAGACACGAATGAACCACTCACTTGTGGTTCCGTTCTGCTTGAGTCCACTAGGGGGTCTGGCAGGGGCCGCGTTGAGCACCGCTCCTCCGACCACGCCCACGTTGGCACCGCTGCCTCCCAGCATGCCCATGCCCCCACCGCCGGGAGCGGCGCTGACGGGAGGGAGGGTCACCTGCTGTGAGGACCCGGGGGCCACGTTTTGCCCAGGGACCAGGCCGAGGAGGCCCCCGCTGAGAGAGCCGTGCGCCGGGCTGGAGCCCAGTAAACTGAGGCCTGTGCCGGCGCCGTTGGTGGTGACTCCACTGGAGCCAGAGGTGGGGATGGAAGGGCTGCTCTCCATGGAAACACTGGACAGGCTGCTGCTGCTCAGGCCCAGGCCCAGGCCCCCCGATGCCGCTGCCTGAGCGTACGGGGTAGGGGTGGACGCCGAAATGAGACCGGCCATCGTGTTTAGCGCCGAAGGCATGCTGCTCAGACCTAGACCGGACATTTGGTTGGCACTGCTGGTCCCCGTGATGCCCACTTTGCTCAAACCCAGGCCCAGCCCAAGTCCCAAACTGGAGGAGGGAGCGGACCCCGAGGACGGCATGGGTTGGGGGAGGGCCGCCACTAGGCTGGAGGTGCTGGGGATGGGGATGGGGGCCGAGACCGGTAGGAGTGGGTGGCTGGGCGGGCTGGGGGTGTTGCTGGAGGGGACCGAGGGTTTGGATTGCGATGGCTGCTGCTGTTGGTTCGCAGACTGCGCCTGCTGCTGCGACACTTGATGCTGGTGCTGTTGCACAGCGCTGCTGAAGCTCCCGATCAGGCTGTTGCTCGTGGGCACCACGGGAATGCCTCCGACGATGCTCGCCATGGACACCAGCGAGGAGGAGGAGGAGGAGGAGCCGGAGGTGGAGGAGCAAGAGAAGGAAGACAACAGGGAAGGAGTGCCATTCTTCACAGGCGACTGAAATTAAAAAGAACGTTGGCTACAGTAAGACAACTTCACTGCAACACACTACAATGCAGAGAAAAAGGACGGTTAGTTAAATAAATACAAGCTTGAGTCCTGTTAAGGAAAGCTACAGTCATGTAGAATGCTACATGTATAGCATACATGTTGTTCTACAGAGAATATGCTTTGCTTCCTTTCTTTCACAATGACTATAGCGGACCAACCAAATGACACAGTACAGATGAGATGCCCCTTACCTGACTAACTTCACTGTCTGTCGACCGACCTCGTTTCTTATCGTCCTCCGAGTTCTCCTGTAAGAAAGAGACTCATGAGAATCCACTCCACAAACGATCTTTTGTCAAAGACACATTGGTGGATCACACACAAACAAATTTCAAAAGACCCAAACCCTTTACCCCCTTACCAAAGTGATGGAATCGTCCCAAGCAAAGGGAGGATTGCATGAACTTACAGCAGTGCAGGCGGCCGGGGAGGGAGGTATGGGTGAGGAGGAGGTGGTGGAAGTGGGCGTACTGCTGGAGTTGAGAAACATCTCATCCTCAATATTTCCTTGGCCTGATGGAGACGTGGCCACAAGCGCTGCAACAGCCGAGGAATGCCAGAGACAATAAAGCAAAGGCACGATTATTAACTGAGATTTGATCCCGAGCAGGCCCCCACTAAGAGGCCAAACCGCCATTAGATTATCATAATGGTTTAAATATTGCTCAACATAGAGACTGCATAGCAAATGGCAAAAAGAGAAGGCATCCCCACAATGTACTCTTTCCAATTATCTCAAGCAGGTTGTCAGGCCGGTTTGGTTGTATGGGCGTTACTTACCTCCTTCTAGCTTGTTTGCCAACAAATACATTTATGGAAAAGTAGTGTGGCTGAATTACTCATTATTCCAAAAGTGTGCATTATTTTGCCATCAGCTATACAGCCAATGGGGTAAGTAGAAGACAAAAATTACACTTTTGTGTCATTAACATAGAGCCACTGAACTCCTTCAGCCTGGTCTTTCCGATAGACTCACGTATGTCGTCCAGGTCTAGATCATCGTACAGGAACTCGTTCTCCTCGAAGTCGGGGTCCTGAGACGAGTCGATGTAGTACTCCACATCGTCTTTGATCTTCAGGACGGAGTCCACTTGTACCGAGTCATTGTCCAGCATTCGCAGGATGGTCTCCAGCATGCGAATGTGGAACCGATGCCGCTCGATCAACCTTTTAAGCTCTTCGATGCGATCTTGCTTCTGGGAGGAAGGGTGGCCAAAGTTGTACTGAGGGCATATTCTCCAAACACGTCTTACAGTGGCAACCGAGAAGAACACGGAGCACCTACCTCTTTGTCGCCCTTTTTTTTTCTCGTCATCACGGAGAGAGACTCCACCTCACTCTCAAACTGGTCCACCTGCATATTTAGAGTGTCTATCGTATTCTACGTTGCAGGGGAACACATCGGAAGAGAAGGTGAGGGCCAGAATTGTACACAGCTATTCCAATTAAGTCCAACGTGCCAAACCTCATATTATGAACAATAATTGATATTTTATTATTGAATCAGTCTGCATCGAATTGTGGCTAAAATTACATAAAAACGAGGCTTAACATTGAAAGTAAACATGCATTATTAATTAAAATTTTTACTAATGACATCAATTTGCCAGTTTTTTTGTCACATGCAATTACAAATACAGTAAGTGTTCCAGTTTTGCAATAACACTTCCCTGCTGTGCTTATGGAAGCATCGATGACAGGAAAGAGCATAACCCTAACCCTTAAAGCCAAGCGCCCAATGACGACGGAATATCTTACCGTTAACCACTGGCCCGTTTCCTCTTTTTCCCTCTGAGCTGGATCTACTTTCTGGGCAAGTCCTAAGCCTTCTTTAGAGTACGCCTTTGTTTTTGTTTCCCGCTCCACCACCTTAAAGCGCTCCATTTGCTTTGAAGAGACAAGTCACATAACGGCAGATGAGACAATTGGTTCTGATGTGTGTCATTTTACAAAATCTATTTGGTGAAGATTGAAAGAAGATCATTACCGTCTCTATGAGTTTCCGGTTTTCGACTAGCTGCCTTTTGTCTTTTATCTCATTTGAGGCCACCCATGTTTTTATCTGATCTCGCAGTCGCTGGGCAGGGGCAAAGAGGACACATGGTTACGTTTCATATAAATGGATATACACATCTTAGTTCATAAAATAAAACAAATTAAGCAAAATGATCCCATGGGTGATAACTCCTCTTACTTGCAGTTTTTTTATCTCTTTTTTGAGGTCTGCCTCGTATTTTTCCTTCTGGTTAGCATTGGCTGCATTGTGAAGCTGTGGCAATTAAAAATCACATTGGCTCAAGTTTGAAAATCAAATATACATGGAAACAAAAAAAATGCATGCATTATTAATACCTCACCTTTTGCCAAATATCCTCGAACTGCTCTACACCTTCTGCTACTTTTTTCAAACATCTATCGATTTCACCTGTAGGGATCAAAGAGATTATCCTGAATAAACCCCTTAAATCCTGTACCAGAAAAAGTCATGCAGCTATGGTTTCCGAAGTAAAGAATTAAAGCGTGGTGGACTCCATGCAACATCACTGTGCTATTGACTTACCTTGTAATTTTCTCTTGTCAGCCATGGCTTTCACTACGACACTGTCCACATTCCGTCTGTTACTGCTTTAGCTGGGAAAAGCATTAACAACTTTGAATTATGCTTAAGGCCGATGAAACATCAGCACCCATCTATGGACACGCTTCACACCAAGAGGATTGATCTCACGTTAACGTGGGTTGTTGTGGATCAGTGTTCATGTAACCTAGCATTGTGCAAAGCATTGACCCTTCCAGGGTATTAAATTAAACCGCTATCCATACCGTACGCTAACATTAAACGTGCAATTTACAGTGACGCTTGTCATGCATACTTGTCAACGGATGCACCTTGTATACGGTGCTAATGCTACCCAGTGTAGCCAGTCCATTACGCTCGATAGTAGTTGGATTATGGCTGAACTATTATTAAGTACAGATTGGTTGATTCATTACACATTCTTGCAACAGTCATTTGGGTCGAAATATTGCATTTTAATTGTGTCTGATGCATTGTGAAATGTATCATTTATCATCGTTGCCAATCGCCAACCCAATAGCTAATATTGCTAACAGGCTAGCAATTGCATACAATACTAGCTAGCGGCTTAGCTAGCAAGGTAGCACAATTAAGGAATAAGGGAAATTGGCTCAACCAGACCATCTAGATGCACATTTGTATCCAGCATTTACCTAGGGTCTGGGTTTTCGTTTTTCTCTTTTCAATTATAGCCCAAACTAATTCCCACACGTCTTCTTTACTTCCAAAATGTGTTTTCTTTTCGATAAACTCGCTGTACTCTAGCTAAAGATGGACGGTAGCTTAACCACGCCTCCAGGTTTGGTCTCCGCCCTAAGTGCCATTTAGCAGCTGTGATTGGACAGCTCTGACCGTTTTCATTTGGAAACATCCGCCGGAATAAACCCCAACAAAATGTAACTATTCCACTGAATTATTCAATCAGTCATCAATCAGATATCTTGAGTTGTGAGATCATTTTTTTTCAGATTGTAGATGCTTTTTCTTAAAAATATTTGAAGAAATTATTTTCCAAACCCTTTGAAAGTGACCCAAAACAGTGTCTTATATAAATGTCTAAATTGATAGTATCAGGGAAGTAAAATTTTTAGCTAGTGACAAATTGAATGCGGCTTTATATGATGAGAGTATCTGCAGTCAACAATATATTCTAGCCAAATTATTATTTCCATAAATAACTTGTTGTACCTAGTCTGACATCAGAATAGTTAGGGAACACAAAGATTCACAGACCAGGTACAAACACAAGGATAACATAATAATAACAACCCCAATCTAATGTAACAGCACTTCATTTGACATATTCTCATATAACTGGTTTGTTGCCAACAATTACCTGCTTGTAGACATAAATCAACACAAATGGTATGAATATGTTTGGCATAGATCCATTTTAATAAAACAAATATGTACACAATGAAATCCAAATGGAAGAAGTGACCACTAGTCAAGTACAAAACCTGGCTGAATATGTGGCATCTCAACTTTACAATCAGACATTCTAGCGAGAGGACCTCTTGTCAGTGAGACAGTGGAGTAGGACTTGGTATTTCTCCAAAAGGTGATTCATCCAACATTGGGATATCAGGCTCAGTCTGTAAGGTGAATGAAGCGTAGTTAACAGTTAATCAAAAAAAAAAATCCTGTGGTTTCTATACATGGGGGTCAGATATACTATACTGCCCTTTTTATACACGTTAACATGCCTTGGAAGTATAAACGCAGGCAGCTCTGCAGAAATTTGCACCATGTCTATGATTCCTAATATGGATCTTCGCAAACAGTGAAGCCCGCTTTATCAATTGAATACTCAGAAAATACTATACAAAATGTATTCTTATTATGATTGTCATCATAATTATTCACAATACATATCTCTAAAGATTCTTCCCATACCTGTGGGTCTTTATCCTTCTCCTGCTTTGGAATGCGATGTCTCCTCTTCTTTGGTCCTGCTCCATGTTGGGCTGCACCAGATGAACCAGATGCACCATTTATCCGGTCCCCCTCCTGGCCAGCGGCTGATTCTAAAGGGACGGTGGATTCATCCTGAGACAGAAAAACATGACGTCTCTCACACAGAATAACCATCATAAAAAAAAAAGAAATGTATGAAAAAAAACTTCACTCAAAGAGAAAGTGGTTTGTAGGGTTTCCAGAATAAATTTCTTTACAGGATTCAAATTTGAATTTCAACGATAGCCATCAATAACACATCATCATGTGATGTCATCAATGACATCACATGTTTGTCAGATTTTAATACGCATCTATATTTCTAAAGTAGATATAATATATACTTGAACCATGTCATTTAGGGACTAGGCATCTCGCTCTAGGATGCCTACAGGTACACCGGGACATTGAGCATCGAACACAGTACACACAGGGAGTCAAACGCTGCCACGCTGTGCCCCCTCTGTGTCTATTGAACAGTTCTCACCTCTAGAAGTATTGTCAAGTAAGAATTCCTGTAATCATCCCCATGAGTATCAAGAGTCTTCATCAGGAACCTAATGGGTTAAGAGTTATTTCATTAGGTGGGGAAAGGAAACATTTTCATAATATGTTAGATAGAAACAAAAAATATGAAGATAAATACCGCCTCTCTTTCCTCATGCGCCGTAATAATCTCTGTACTTGGTGTAGGCGACCAAGGATCTTCTGATTTACCTGACCAGGTAAAATAACAGGAAGATTACAAATTAGGAACGAATTCATGTTACATTTACAGGCATAAATCAAGTAAACAATATAAAATGTATCAAATGCATGGCATGCATGCTAAGCACTTTGCAAACCTGTTCAATATCTTTGCACCTCTTATTCAAAGCCAAATATTTCCGTTTATCAAGGGCCCTCTTTTCTTCATCTTCATGCACCCCTCCATCCAACACCTCACTGTCTCCTGGGCCCAGTTCAACCTGCTATCATTAATACAAGTGGGGAGTTATTAAGGTATTTCCTTTTGGTACCTTATTTCCGTACCAAAATGAATAGGGTAGTAGTACACATTATGCGTAAGCCAAACCCCACAACACCTTTTGACAAACCATTGTTTCATAGGTTAACACTACCAAACCGTGCATTGCGATTCTGCATCAATGGATAATGGTTACAATAGCGTTTTGGTAGGGGCTGGTACTACAGGAAATACCCTAGTAATTGCGTAGGTAGAGGGCTAATGTAGGCCAGCCACTGGAGGAGGTAGGACTGTGTTGTTACCTCTCCAGGGCCTAGTTCGACACCAGCAGGTTCCAGCTCTGCCTCCAGGATGTGCCCACCAAATAGAGGCGGCAGCGCCAAACCGGAGAAATCCTCCATCATCTGTTAGGGAAGACGAAAAGCGGGTACATTAAACATAAATGAATAAAAACACGGAAATCTGAAACTGGACAGACTCCATGACCTAGACGAGCTCTGTGTCATCAGAAATACTACTAGCAATCAGCTAGCCCTGAATCGAAAATGCAACATACATTTTGTTTAGCCGATTAAATCCCGTGATGATGTGTTCATAGCATCTATCATAGTATTTTACTATGTATAACACTAGATAACGTAAACATTGCATTAAACCCAAACCATAAAACAAACTAAAACATCCGTTCGCGCTGTGCACTTTTGCAAGCCTTGTTGAGTAGACTTCCGGTGTAGTGTAAACAAGAAACCAGCTCACGACGTGCAGTTATAAACCAGCATGGATTATTTTAGTCTGGGTTTTTTGTTAGCGTTTTTTTTAAACAATTAGTTACCAAAATGTACATTATCACATACATATTCCTCGTTTTTTTTACTGCACACATATTTACTTTGTAACTATGTATAATTGGAATAAAGCTTCCTATCTTAAGAAAAGTCGTATTGGGAAGCCCACATGTCCACAAGAGCCCACAAGAGCTTAATTACTAAATAAATATTGAAACAAAAACAATTCATGTTATATTTTATTCCACGTCGCATCAAATATACGTGGAGGGGTATAACATACATCCCCCACAAGCTCTTGCGCGTCCTGAACTACATACAACATGGCGGGTTAGTGTACATTTCGATATCTTATGAAGACCTAGTATGGGTATAATGATGTATTTCAATGTCACATAAAAGGTCGTTGTGTTGAAATTTCAGCATTACAAGGACACACTATTTGGTATTGTTTTAAGGCAAACCAGTCGACTCCTCATGAAACTAAATAGTGACCTTGGACGCCGGGGAACGGTGAGAGCCTACCGTCTCCACAACTATCGTAAAGTGATCTGTCAATGGTTTGTTTTCTTTCAGCGTTTGGAGCTTTCCTGAAGAATGCGTGGAATAAGGAGCCAGTCATTGTGGTTTCCTGTGGACTTGGGATTTTAGGTCAGTAACACCATGGTAGCATGATCACCTGTGTTAAAATTTGTGTTGAATTACTATGTGCAATTGTGCATCCACATACTTCTAAAGGAAAGTGGAACTGCATTGATCGATATTTTGATGTATTTAACCTTATTGTGGTCCACAGGGGTTATATTACCATTTGTGAGTCCCCTGACAAAATATTCATCGATGATGAACCAGGCTGTGCCATTCAACTACCCAGGTAAACACAGGCCTATGGTGGACGTTTATATATGGGTTTCTGATGTCCCTGATCAAAACATTTCATCTGTGCAACCGATGGAGATGTTTGATTGCTTGATATATTATATGCAATACTGTTTTTGTTGTTTCATTCCATGCTACTACAATGGGCAGTTCAGCTGTGCACATATTCACAATAAATAAACCCTTTCTCTTCAATCTAGTTCCTGTTCGAGATGATGGAAATATGCCTGATGTCCCCGCACATCCATCTGACAAAGAAGGACCAAACTTGGAATGGCTTAAAAAGCTATAACTATGTATATGCCTGGCAAAAACTGTACATTATTTCTGGTCCATGTAGCTACGTTATTGGCAAAAGCTCACAATAAATATGATCCTATAAATCTTGTTTTGTATTTGACAAATTTATCCCATTAGGACTGAGATGGTTTAATTATTGTGATCTATTGGAAATTGCAGAAACAAAGTATGACTTATTGATTCAATATGGAAAAGATACAACTTGCACAGGATAGATTTTTTGACAAATGTTTATTACATTTTTCAATATTTGAGTTGTGTAACATATTCAACGTATAGAAGGTTTCAACTGTCTATAGGCGGAACATAGTAATGTTTGTTTCTTACTTTGTGCAGAAAAAAACCTAGTGTAGGCCTACAGAGCTCTGAAATGCCAGCCTTTGGAGGAAAGATCATGAAGCATGGTCATCCAAGTTCTTAAAGTCGCTGCGGGGCACTGGGTAGATAACTGAACATTTACTGCATACTCCATTGGAATTTAATATCATTATTTAGAAATCAAGAAATCATTTTACTTTGAGCAATATATTCACCAATTACTAGGCCGATGTACCAAAGCTGCACATATATTAACTTGGTAGAATGCCTCTGCCTGCTTTATAGAAGCAAACAGAGGCAATGCTTGCTTCTATAAAAAAGTGTCTAAGCTACAATCACAAAACAGGACTAATGTTAGCAAGCCACTGAACCAGCTTAGTTTGATAAATGGAATTGGCTTAGCACTCATAACAAACCAAATTAAAACCAATCAGACTGAAAACAATTAGAAATATGTATTAAGGATGTTTATGGAAGCTTATTAAGTCTGGGAAATATGTTTGTGTGAGGGCATATATAATTATATTCTTGACAAAGATATTTAGCATGGAGAAATAGACTTTGCTAGTCGAGGATCTCTGAAATGTATGAGACAAATGTTCATGTTATCAAATGCTGTTCTGTGGATCCTATTCTGGAAATCCAGGTCATGCAATGGCATTTACGATTTTAAATTACCTCTATGTCACAGTATGCGAGCTACTGAATTTTACAATTAATATCGCACATACTGTAGGTTCAATAGTGAACTTGAAAAAATTAAATACCTACATTTGAGGAATTTAAAAAACATGAAGTACAAAACTGGTCAGTTGGTGGTGGTGGTGGTAGAAGGTATTGCCGTAGCCTTCATTTGATTTCAAACGTCTGATATATAAAAAACGTCAAAGATTTCTAAACAGGCAAACATGAATACAATTTTCTTTACCAATAAATCAACATTTTACTTAACCCAAAGGTGGTGATTTAAAATTATACATTTAGCCGCATTAAGGAAAAATTCTAACCAGGCACAATAATATATTTTGAAATTCTAGTTTGCATATATGTAAGCCATGGTGATCGGTGTTAAATGCGACAGCATTCATAATATACACACAATATGCAGTAATCAAAAGGAACATAAACCATCCTAATTTACATATCAGATCAAATCCATGTGAGCACAATCATACTAAAATATATTCATTGTAACCTTTAACCCTTGCTTGGACACTGATCAACTTTCCATATACTTCCTACATCAACTTTCAAAGTTACATTTCGATTTGAAAATAATCCTTTTCATAGTTCTTGACTTTGGCATTTCTCTAAAAGGTTCTGACAGGTAAACATTAGGCTGTCCATCTAGATGTTTTGTAGATTTTCATTTGGACATGAGATGAATCAAGAACAAACAAGACCCAATGACCTGAGTGTTGGAAATTCTGCCACATAAGACCTAACCTCTTCCTTAAACCTTCACCTCCGTAGCCCGTTCTTAAAGAAACTATCCAACAACAATCACTCATTGTACTCTGTACATTTCAGGTGAAAACCATTCACAGTTCCCTCAAACCAACTAAACCTCTAAATCAATTTCCCTATCCTTCACAAAATCTTGAATTCCATCAGGTTGCCAATTGAAATATTATACAAATACCTTTACTTTGACAAATACAACTAGTACAACTAGTGTGACAGTACAAAGCAGATGGTCAGATGGTGAGGTGTCATTATCAATGCAATACACTTCACAAATTTAGTTTCACTTAAGGCCTATTTTATATGATGGCAAGTTTAAAAGGCACAACATCAACATAATGCACAGTGTTAACTTTGTGAATGCAAATGAGAATGTTTACTTTCAAGCAAAAAGGATAGATTGCATCTTTAAGATGGGATGGATTGCATATTCGTAGTTTGATCCATGAAGAACATGGCAGCTACTTGGAAAGTACAAATAAAATAAATGAGGCACCTGTCCTTTCTGTAACATTTCATTGTCAATGAGAAAATATAGATTTTGCTATTAGGAGCCTGTCCCCTAATCATTTGACTATTTATTTTTTTAATTAACAGACTAAGTAAAACACAGAAAAAAGTTGTATTGAACAGTTGTCCAACTGCCTTTTTAGTTCAGGTATAAACAACCATTTTTCCAGACACCATTTCCAGACACCATTTTTCATGTTCACCAAAATGAATGAAAGTTACTTTGATCTTAGTTACTACACCTTTGTCATATTGGATCTTTACAAATAGAATCACGATCAATATAATACTTTTATTATATTTACTGTAACCATGGTTACGGAATCAGATTATAATCAGATTAGCAATCAGAATAGGGTGACCATTTCTTCATTTACTTTTGATATTAGTTTTATTTTAATTTTAATTTGAAGCATTTTTCTTGCCTTTATCCAGGCATATGATGTATATACTTATCATACTTCCATCTTTTTTTAATCTAAATGTAGAATCTAAAAGTAGTATAATTTAAAATAATCACAAAATTTTACTTCAAAATGTCTTAAGAAAAGGCTTGACAGGAGATCTGTTCCATTAGAACTCTGTATGTTTGTACCCTTTCTTTTATACACGGCCGTGTCCCACATATCACTCAATGATGGGAGCCGAGCGGTCATTGGTGACAGTCCTCCTGAGTTTGACGTGAGCAAACGGATTGGTCCTGAAAAAGAAAAGAAAAATCAAAATGATAATGGAAGTTCTAAACACATAAACAACATATACACATATTTAAAGGGATAGATCCGCATCTGTAAGTCATCTTTATCACACCTTGCATCGACGAACACTAATCCCACAGATACAATGGCATTGTTATTATTTCCTGATCAGTGGAGAAGCGTTCGGCACGGCACTCTTTTCAGGGGTTATAAAGCATGTATCTACCTGGTTGGGGAGGGTGGAGGAGAGGCCAAATCTGAAGAGAGCTATGATCACAGAGAGATAGGAATGTGAGAATCAGATAGCATTGATTTGGCGTTAGGCAGGCGAGGACGATGCTATTCTACGGCGTTGTTACCTCCTGCATCAGCATGGACAGAGAGGGCCGGGGGCCGGGCCCTATCCACTCCCCCATCCCCTGGGCGGCGCCACCAGGCCTCAGGCTGACCTTGTGGCTGTCGGCCATGCTGTACGGTCGTGGGCGGAAGGTGCTAACCCGCTGTGGAGGAAGGGAGCGTTCTTCATCTGACTCGGGGGTCACGGTAGGCAGGCCCGCCAACACCAGCTTGTCGAGTTGGCCATCGCTGCCACTGCTGGTCTTAGACAGCAAGAGGGAGCTGTAAGGCGTGAGAATACGGGAGATCAATTAGCCACGGATGAACCTTTTAGAGTGTCTCCTGAAGGGCTGACGGTGTGTTTCCTGTGCACCAACCTGCTCCCATGGTTGTCCATGTTGTTGGCATGGGGCTGGGTGTAGGAGTATGGAAACCAGCCTTTTCTGTGAGGGAGATCATTTGGAGATGTTAGATGTGAGATGTGAGATGTCCTTTATCGTCCTGTTCATTACTAAGGCGGACATACAGTTTGCACAATGTTTTACCGTCCAGTCCTTTCATTCTGCCCGTAGTGCCAGCCGTCCCTCGGCTCGGAGATGAGCAGGGTAATGTTATCGTTGGGCAGGAAGTGAAGCAAGCAGGCCCCGCCCGCTGCACTGCCCTCGGATCCTGCAGGCGTGTGCGCAAACATGGCTTCCACACGCATCGGTTCAGAAAGCATTCTGGGCAGACTGGTGCCTGCATAGCAGCGAGGGAAAGGAGATCAGGTCATTCTGTTACGACGCTACATAGAATCTACGTTTAACCCATAATGATGGTGGACGAGTTGGGCATGTTAGGCATGTTAAGGCCGTGCTCTACCACTGGAGCTAGTCAGGACCAAATCTGTTATAAAACAGATTTCATCACCCCAAGTGATAATTCTTACCTTGAAAGCCCCCCAGTCTCATCTCACTGACAGGTCTCCTAGGCAACGGCAGGGTGGATGTTGCGTACATCTCGGCGGCTTTCATCAGCAGAGGGTTCAGCGGGGGACCCTGGCTTGCTCCAGACCCCACCTGTTGGTGCATCAGATGGATGGGGGTCATGGCCCGGGAGAGGGGCGCGCTGTGGGGCAGTGGGGGGCTGTGGGGGGCACTGTGGGCGATGGGTAAGGTCATGGCCTGCATGGAGTTCAGGGCGGAGGGGGTCTGGCTGAGGGACAGCACCGTGGAGGGGATGAGGCACGGGGACAGGTTGGAGGTGCCGGTGGCCAGGAGGAGAGGACTCTGCTGGGAGGAGCTGCCTGTAGCGCTGGTGGGCGTGGAGGTGCCCTGGCTGCTGCTGCCTTCGGGGCGCGGGCCGGGCTGGAAGCCCAGCGGCGTGCTGGCGTGCTGGGGGGACGCCCCGAGGGATTCACCACCGGTGGCCCCCTCGCAGGCGGCCGGGGGGCGGGGCAGCGGAGGGGAGCCCTGAGGTAGAGGGCTGTCACTCTGGGAGGAGGGCGGGGGGAGGCCCCGCTGCTGCTGCTGCTGCTGCTGCTGCTGCTGCTGCTGAGAGCGATTGGTTTCTCCATTCGACAGAGGCGGGACTTCCTGAACAGACAGCCTCTGATAGGCCGTTAGGGAGAAGGGAGATACAGAATCAACAATGATTCATTGTCAAAGGGTCTGTGGTTGTGTATGAATAACATGGAGTGCAACTAACACATGTCTTAGATATTAAAGATGAACGTTGGTCATTAGTCGATCAGAAGCAGTGTGTGTCTGTCACCTGGTCGGGCTGAGAGGAGCCTGGCTTGGTGTGCCGCAGCGTGTCCGCTATCCCTGCCGCCCCGGAGGTCTGTGGGGCGGTGTGGCGTAGGAGGTTCAGGGCCCGTTCTGGGAGCTTGGTGGGCTGGGAACAGGACTGTTGCCAAGACGACAACTTCTGGGACAGAAGTTCCCTGACCTGGGAGAATAAAGAGTATTACACGCTGGTAACTCACGCAATAGCACACCGTGTGAAGAGCATGGAGTCCAACCACCAGCAAAAGGATATTGTTGCTTTGAAAATACTAATAAACAGTTCTGCTTAAGGCGTCACCTTGCAGTGGTAGTTGATGAGCAGTTTGGTGACAGAACTCTGTCGGTCCACCAGGAAGCAGTATCTTCTTCTCTCCTCAGTGAGGGCAGACCTGTAACCCACGGCAACCAGAGTGTCCAGCTCCAACTGGCGACGGCTCATCAGCTCCACAAACTGGGAGAGAAATGGTTTGGATCAAGGTTTTTAGGGATTTGGGATGTTTCAATGCAAAAACACGTTGTGTTATGTCCATGCACATCAGAAACTAATAAGTACTAGAACTAGAACAAAAACAAACTGAAACAAACTTCACTGAACAAAGGGTGACCTTTAAGTCGCAGGCTGAGGGAAAGGGACAAGCTCAACGATCACACATTGAGGAAGCTATGACCCACTTCCTGCCTGTAAGTGAATCATGCAATATTTGCCCTCAAGCGTTTGACCTTTCCTCTGAAATAACCAGGCTGTTCAATTCTACATTTACGCCAAATGAGAAATAAGACAGCTGTACCTCTTAAACAAGCCACATTTCTTCTAAATAACTAAACATTCACTCAGTGGCTTTGATATTTGTACAAAATCCGCTAAGACAGATTGTCTTTTAATCTCATTCAGAGAGCCCCATAACAAACACAGTGACCAAGGCGTTTACGTAACCCCTTATAATGCTGATTAAGTGTGTGTGTTAGATTATTTCTGTGCACTTAACACAATAGGCCACTTTGTTTTCCCTGCCTAATCTCCACAGCTGTAAGAGTAAGCCCATGTGCATGCATGCTTTACAGTGCCAAAAAAATACAACAATAAATTGGCCCCTTTAGGTTTCCTTCTTACCTGCATCTCTCTGTCCCCGTATTTGTTAGGGTGACGTGTGGCCTGGCTCTTCCTGCGTAGCTTCTTCAGCTGGGACTGGCATCGCTCAATAGACTCGGTCTTAGACCTGCGTTCACTCTGGTACTTCTTTAATGTCGCCTGAGAGAGAAAGAAAGAAGCTCAGCAAGCCACCCAAAGTTGTGTTCAATAAAGACGGTATTTGACATCAGTTGTAAAGGACTACACAGACCCGACACTAAACTCACCTGTAATCAACTGTTGTTTAAGTAAAGAAATGCTGAGATGTTTGAGTTATGTCTAAAAGCAATGTAAGCTAACACACTCACTGTAAGGTATTTGATGTCCAGCTCCAACTTCTGCTCCAACTGGGCAAGCAGCTCAGAATGAAACAGCTTTAACTGTGGAGGAATCAGATCATATAAATGATTTAATACAACATATTAACATGTCCATGTCTACACTTTTTACAAAAACATGAGAGACAAACCAAACAAACGACTATTGCAGTACACACACTTACCACATCTTCCAGTTGCACCTGAATCTGTCTATGGACCTCAGCCATCTGAAACAGTGTGTCACCTGGAATGAATTTGATCAATTAGACATTACATTAAAATAAAGGCTTTAATAGAGTAGACTCTAGCCAACTACAGTACATAACACAAAATTCAACAAAAGTATCGACCAACAGTTCAGTTGGGTAAAGTAGGCTAGGATCTCAGCCCTACATAAAGAATATAAAAAAGAGCCTGATACATGAAACAAACTAAGCATGATGTTGTTGTGCTATGACACAACCTTTTCTCAGTATAGGAACATGTGCCACAGATATAAGCCATAGGTTAGGTCTAAAAAACTAAAAAATACCACTGATTATTGTTAACTCTTTATGAGTTCATATCCATATATCACTGTCAAATACCCCTGTTTGCACTGATTGCATTTGTCCCTCCTCCACCCTGCTGTGAGTTGTAAGTCTATTTCCACATCCCTCCCTCCATCTATTCCTCCCCCTTTCCCCATACAGCACAGTAGTCTGTGGTGTCTGGCATCCCTCCCTCCCTCCCTCCCTCCCTCCCTCCCGCTCTCTCTCTCTCTCTCTCTCTCTCTCTCTCTCTCTCTCTCTCTCTCTCTCTCTCTCTCTCTCTCTCTCTCTCTCTCTCGAGCCACCCCCGCTGTTTTCAGCATTACAATGAGATCATGTGGTGTTGTTAATCTCCCAACAATGAATCTACTCTCTCCCTCTACTTCAGTTCTCTCTCCCTTTTTACATCTCACTCTCTCTCACTCCCTCTCCTTATCTCGGCTCGGCATGTAAGCTGTCTTCTCCCTATCTATGCCTTTATCTCTCTATCTCTACTATGTATCATTTCCTTTCCATTTGTCCACATAACTCTGCTCCTCCTGCCCGTTCCGCCACTCACCCAGTTCTTTAGATCCCTGGCTGTCGCTAGCCAGCTCTCCTAGTTTCACAAGGGCATCAAAGTACCCCTTGGCAGCCACTGTCACTCCTGAGGAAAAGAGCACATTTTTGCTGAATAAAGGCCATTTCATACCGGAAACCCAGGTTAAACCCTGTTGAGGCCAGGGTTAGGTCACAGGAAAATACCTTGTTATCGGGCATGAAACTTTACACTTTACATTTGGTATTCCGTGTTATTAAAGAGCAGACTATGTATTTTCAGTAGTTGTGGTAGATGTAAGACATTATAATGTTGTTTTGTTTTCATCAAATGACTTTGTTTTAATTGTGACCTGTTAAAACACACAAGCACAGCCACCCGTTTTTAAATAATCTTCATAGTGCCATGGCTTCGGATCTTAACCAAATGGTTTCCTGTTACCAACACCCTCTTTACTGCATGTGGCTGTGAACTGAGCAGAGTTTCGCTTTATTGCGGATCCACCATTTCACAGCCAGTGCGGGTCTTTCCCAGGTTTTGGCCAGGGTGTGAAAGGGGTTACAGAGGGTATGACAATGGTCCTCTGTAGGCTCTAATGAGAGGCTGGAACAGCACTTCTAATGAAGCTTCTCTGGTTAAAGTGGGACAAACAGCCCCGTCTTCACCCAACTGTATACCAGGCACATCTGAGCTAACAGAAACAACATGTAGGATTCTAGGATGGGTTTGCATTTGCAAAGGTTTAGGCCGTTTTTCTAAGCAAAGTTTGGTTATTTTTAGTGTCACTCACCCATCAAGGCTTTTTCATAGTGTTTACCCATGGTTACAAAGTTCTTCAAACTGGGATTGAACTGGTCCAGGATGCCCTGCAAGCACATCACTTTGTTTTAGAAGCAGACACTTTGAAAACCATTCAGCAGAAATAGAATCTGCGGCAACACAAATGTGGGCACACAACAGAGTTGGTCATGGCTCACTAGACAGGCCGAAACATCTTACCTTATAGACATTCTCTGTCATCTTATTGACCTCTTCGGTGCGAGACATGGTTGCTCTGTTGCTCTTTGTTTTTTATTGATATGAATATGTTGTTGTTGTGTTTCTCCCCGGTTCCAAACTCAAACAACAGCAACCCACTAAAAGGTGAACATGAAAAAAATAGTGCATTAGTGCATAAATTAGCCCCAAAAGCACAACAACCTCAAAAGTGTAGGTCTTATAGAAGCTCCCCAACATTAAAAGAGAAGACGACGGGCATGTAAAGGCATTCATTGGTAGGCTCCTCATGTAGGCAGCATTAGTGTGGAGGTCCCCATTGATCCATGCACATAGAGATGTCCCTTTCTCAGGGCTCACAACACTAACTATAAAGGAAGGACTACTCTGTAGGGAACACTATTAAGCTGCTATTATGCTTGAACACTGCATTCCAGGTTTAACAAGAAAGGATTTGATATTTACAATAAACTAATCATACAACAATGAATAATAGCCTATACCAATTCTTCTTTTCTTTCAGTCAATTGTTTTCTTTCCTAGCTCCTGTTTTACATGGATAACTTTAGTGTCTCTGTTGCCAATTCCTATATCTCTTCCAAGCATTGAGGGAACCCAAATATTTCTCCTAGACTCATGTGGTCGGGCAGCCCCACATTCTGAGATAAGAACAATGCGGTGTCCCATGTCTCCAGACACTAAATAAACGGGACACCACGATTCCTTGATTCCCTGGCAAAGAGGAGGATGAAGGAAAGCGCTCCAGGGTCGAATTTACTCCAGCATGGCTGCACTGACAAATGGCTCATCCTACTACGGCTTCCCCTTTGTTATTACAGACAGATTACGTGGAACACTTAGAGCCATATCAAGTAATGACGACTGGCTCAAAAAAAAAAAACATTTCCCCCGAGCACCAGGAGCGCCTTCTCACAATATTAGCTTTCCCACGACAGGCTGCAGATGGATTTGATGTTAAGCAGGTTTCGATGGATTAATGTGCCAACCTTTCTCTCCATGTGATATAGTAGGTTTACATCAGAGTACTATGTTGTTCCCAACTATGCACATCTGAAGAATCACATATGCTCCATGCCAAGGCTGCATGATGGTTGCATAATGCATCATTGCTTTTGAAGAGTTAGTTCCAAATATTCATTATTTAGAGTCATCCCTTTAACTCAATCAACAATCGTAAATAATACATGAAAACATAGGGCCTATCATATGCTATAGTACCCCACCATTAATGAAGTTGCTGCTGTCGAGATAATACAGTTGATTGACAAATTCAACCGAAGTCCGCAATTTAGAGAGGCAATGCGGGGCACGGTAGGCCATGGACCCACAGCATTGTTTCAATATATTTATTCATTTCTGTGCACCAAAAGTCCCCAGCCATCTGGCCATACAGCCTCTATAGGCTACCTGTTGAGTTCAAATGAGTTCAAACTGTTTCCACGCAACCTAAAAAGGGGCAAGCAACATAGGATACAATCTTTGAAAATAGTAAGAAACCCACATACCTTTTCAGATGTCATTGTTGGGAACAAAGTTGCTGTGCGACTGTTAAACGGAACGCAGAGCAGCACCCCCCTCCTTTCTTTCTGTTACTTTCCCCCTTCGTTAGTGGGGGGTTGTTTCATCCACCAGTGCACTAAATCTCAGAGCCCTCCACCCCTTTGCCTGCCCTCATTCCCCCTCTCTTTACACTCTCCCTGCCTCCCCTTTAGTCCCAGGAATCGGGGTCAGTTATGTGGTGCCGTTCAGTACCTCTTCTCATTATTGAGCCGATTATCAACATGCCTTCACGCTCGCACCCCGGCCAGAGAATCAGCAACAAGCCCTAGAAATGCACCCGCAACTTTCCTGCCGTTATAACCCTCAGCCATCCCATTCTCCCAACCTCTCCTGCCCTGACAATGTTCTCTCTATTTAGCTCGTTCCCTCGCTATCCCCCTCACTCCCTCACTCACTCACTCTCTCGGGCAGAATAACAATGAGCTAACGGGACCCTGTCTGAATAGTGGCAGGGAGAGAAATGACCTGGGACATGTTAGACCGGAGACAGAGGGACAACAAGAGGCACCGTGCATCCTTAACACATCTCTCCCCCACACTGGGACAGCACTTCACAATGACTTTGTGAAGTGACACTTTGAAGCATTCATAAAGTAGGCCTAGTAGTAGATAGTGAATTCATAATTTATAAAGCGTTGTTCATACATCATTAGTAGGATATCTATAATCAGTTCATTGTGTGATAATGGTTTAATATTATTAAGTTAATTATTTCCAAACAAAATCCCTCAAAATTACATTTCTCACACAATAATCTTATATTACGCTTTCTAAGTACCTGAATTTATCAGTCGATCCTTTACATCATTTCTAAATGCTTGCACCATGACATGCTGTCTTTAGTGTAAAGGAGGTGTTGAGGTCCAGGGACTTGGCCACAACCAATGGCTGTACGTTTCTTTGGTAATAGTAACAGTAACAGTTTTCGATTTATATTGTCTGTCAATAATTAGTTTATAATATTACATGTTTAGTGTGTATGTTTTCCTATGTTGAACAGTAGCCTATCAGGAAACCTTGTTAAATGCATTGCGATGCAAAGCAAACATGTCATGTGAATAGCTTCCAACCACAGGTGGTGCAGTGGACAGAGCTGACTATTAGCATTCTTCATGAAACCTTGAATAGTTTTGGAAATATAAAGATGTCATGTGAATTGTAACGTCAATTATAACCAGTGCTGCAGCAGAAAGAGCTGTTGAAGCTGATGGTTATAATTTCACTGGAGACCTGAGTCCTGCTGAGGTCAGTCTCCATGAAACCTGTTCTTGTCTTTGAAAAGTAACAATGTCAGGTGAGTTGGATGTCAATTATAAACTCCAAATTGTGCATAGTCAGCAAATCGTGGCCACAGCAGAGAGAGCTGTTGTTTATCTTCTCTGGAGACCCCGGGTTCAAGTCCCATATGGGGTCTCTCCATGGAAACCTAAGGTCATTAAGTCCTTTTGGAGATATGACCTCTGACCAGGTCATAGCTGTCCTCTTGGTGGTGCCGTGTAACGAGCTGTGGACCATCATCCTGCTGATGGGGCTCCACACTGTGATGGAAAAATCGACATGTTGTTTGTTTTTATAACTTAGGCCTTGTTTTTTCCTTTCGCGTATTGTCTTGCCAACCTGCCTTTCCCCAGAGTCGACTATTCATTGACCTTTGTGCTTGGGTAAATGGGTCACAAAGGAGAAGACATCCCCTTAGGCACTGTTCTCCTTGATAAAAACAGAGGCACCTCTGTGTCTTGGGTAAACATCACTTTGATCACTTTTGAGTTGATTATTGACATCTGCAATATGGGGAGGAAACCTAGGATAATTGCTTTCCAATGTATTGTGTGCTTTTTTGCAGTGGGAAATCTCATTTGGTCTAGACGCAATCTCTGTTAAAGGGAATTGTCACGACAACACAGAAGCCTAAAGTAAGTAGGTTATTTTGTAAATGTGACCGTGACATATCATTCTTAATGGGTTCAATGCATGGACATGTAATGATGTCCTGTGAATTGTAATGTAAATTATAATCTCTGACCAGATGATTATCTGGGTCTTGGGGGTCCAGTGGAGAGATCATTTCAAACCTGGGTTCAAGTCCCGCCAAGAATGCCCCTTGGTATCCTTAGTACATTTGGAAAACAATGTCACGTGCTAATAATAATAATTAATGTAATAATTGTAAACTATAAACTCTGACCAGATCTTAGAGTTGTGTGATGAATTTGAGGGCTGTTGGTGATCAGCGCTGAAGACCTGGGCTCATGTCTCACTGAGAGCTTCATGGAGTGCTTTAAGGCTGTTTAAAGACAACAATATCATGTGAATTGTAAGGTCAACTATATCTTTGTGGCATGGCAGAGATAGTTCTTAGTTATCATCTCTGGAGACCTGGGTTCAACTGAAGCTGGTATCCATGGAAACCAAATGTAATAAATGACAGCTCTCTCAACTGCGCCACTAAGGCAACACGTATGATTGGTCGTAATTATACTTGATATTCACTTTCACATGACATTGTTACATTTCCAAAAGAGACATCATTGAGAGCACCCTCAGCAGCAGGTGATTGTTTGAATACATGTGGATGCTTTTTATTGACCTATTTGCAGAGAGCAAACCTATTTGCCAAAACTACAGCATGACTTATACAACTTTGTACAACGTTTTATAAATTGTATGAATCTTTTATGGAATAGATCATGGGTTAATATAAATTATATTTTGAACAACTTGTTAAAACATGATTTATTTGATGAATGAATACTCTGTTCATTCATCATGTGTATTTAAATTTACATTTGGAAAATTACTTCCTCTTGGCTAAGGAGAACCAGGTTCTGCTTCCTCTTGGCTAAGTAGAACAAGGTTCTGCATAAGTATACCACACTTGCACTTACCCTGCAGAGCCACTCTAACATTGTCCACTAGATGTCAGTACAGCATGGGGCGGCATTAGCTCAGGAGGTAGAGCGGGTTGGCTGGTAACCGCTGGTAACCGCAAGGTTGCTGGTTCGACCCCCGGCTCCTCCTAGCTGAGTGTCGTGGTGTCCCTGAGCAAGACGCCTCACCCTAATTGCTCCTAAAGAACTGGCTGTCGCCCTGCGTGTTTGACTCCGCCGTTGGTGCGTGAATGTGTGCATGAATGGGTGAATGTCAGTCAACAATGTAAAGCGCTTTGGATAAAAGCGCTATATAAATGAGGACCATTTAGAGCAATAATCTAGCTTTTGCGTCAGTTTATACATGGATGGTCGAGGCCAGTCTGCATGTCTGCTCCCCTTGCTGCCTGTCCGCCCGCCTGGCTTCCCATGTTTGTATTAGCAGTTCCTCTCAGGACAGCCTGGCAGCAGCCGAGATAAAGTAGGCTATTGAGGAACAGGAAGAACGGCTGTTTGTCTTTCATGATCTTAGTAAATAGTCGGTCAAGCAGGTCTATTTCCAGTTTGAAGTCCACGTTTTTTACCTTGGAAAAAATCATAGTCAATCATAGTCATGTGTCTTTCATGGAACAAAACAACTATGGAGCTCAAAGATATCTTACTAACAAAATGATTGTGTATCATGAGTTTAATGTAGTGTAGTGTAATCAAAATTACAAATATATTAGTACTCTTATTGTGGGAAATAAATATGGCAGGCTATATGGGTCCACCTATTGCAGCTAAGTGGATCTATATTTCCATTGCTCTAATCCAATGAGGTGTGATATGATTATGATATGATACACTGGCTGCTATAGCATGCTACTTGACTACCAGCTAACAGGCCAATTGTTTGTTTACACAGCACAAATGC
Organism: Micromesistius poutassou; assembly: GCF_964030765.1. Classification (NCBI taxonomy): domain Eukaryota; kingdom Metazoa; phylum Chordata; class Actinopteri; order Gadiformes; family Gadidae; genus Micromesistius; species Micromesistius poutassou. The sequence continues at coordinate 18,097,436 of NC_140278.1, forward strand.
AATAGGCTTATATAACATGACATTTGTTATATCTATTATATTTTAGTTTTCATAATATTGTTTGCATTCAGATGGTGGTACATTGCAGAGCCATTTTCTAAATAGCTCTGGTACATAGGCTACATGTTAATGTATTTTTTAGAGCATAGATTTGGACAAACCCAGCTGTCCAGAATCACATGAGAACCATTTGACAAATGTTAATTAAATGTATACAAACCGATCAATAAATTCATCGTAGCCTACCTCAACCAAAATATGCTAATTTGAAACCTGTATAATGAGACAAGTTTATGCAACAAAATATTGTAGATACTTTTGCAAACTTGTTTTCCTTCCAAACTACATATAAATATGTCGTTTAATTGAGGGTTTTCAAATCATTACAGTCATGTAAACGGTAAGCATAGCAAAAGCTACCGGAATGTTAGGTGTCCTCTCCGGTAATCGACGGAATGAACACGACGTTTGGTCTTCCCTCCATGTTTGTGTTGTGTGATTTACTTTGACCTCAATGCTGACAGCCATCTGCTATCTGGCGTATCCACCAGTGCCGCTGGTGCAGACATGGACATGGGGAGGTAATCAGGCCAATTAGCCCTGGAGCATAGACGGTATAAGCTGCCGCGTGGTGTTTGTAAATACAAGAAGCTGTGCTGGTGCGTCTAATAGAATGACTTGCATGATTGACTCTTGCTTGATTGACACTCGATGAAATGAGGTGGGGTTGATGAGAAATGATTGAATATTATAATGAAGAAAAAAATGAATACTAACCCTAAATCATTTGAAATGAAAAAAATATTATTGATCTGCTACATTGATGTACCAGGTCACATGGCCCATGGTCAATGTGTGATATCTTAACTAGTTTAGTCCACTTGTCGTGCCTTGGTACATAAAAAGAGCAGACCCATAATTAGTATTGTGAGCATCCATATGATGCCTCTATGAAAAGGGTCAAATTGACAGGATGACCAGTAGTAGGCCTATCTATGTAAAGGGGAGCTGTCAAAGTGTAGATGGTTCATCCAAGGCAACACGTGGAAGGGGGGGAAGAGGGCTGAGGAGGCATGAGACACAGAGGCAGGGATGGATCATGTTGAGTTACCTCACTCCCTCAGAGTAAATCTCTCACAAGCTCATCTGTGGCCGAGGAGGACAGGCTTACGGCTGGCTCACCACAAGACTCCAAAAGGTACGGCCAACTTCTTCTTTTGAATTTGTTTATGCAATCCATTCCAAATATTGATCTGATTGTTATATATTTTCAGAATGCAGCACAGATCAATATATTAGCTTATTGTTGTGAATGAATGCTATGTCAACAATAATATGCAGTATGATTGTATCATCAAATTTGTATTAGTCCAGAGAAGTATAACTTCAAAACAACAAAAAGTTGTTCAGTCGAATCCCTACAATGCACACAAGTTTCAAGTCTGTAAGAAAGTACAGCATTTTACTATACATCTGATATGTATTTTGTTTTGAATGGTGTATTTACAGTAGCACACTAGCCAAGTGAAAAGCTAAAGAGAATAAATAAGTACCCAATAGTCCATAAACTATGGAGAGAGTTCTGTCGTCGTCGGTTAGAAAACACCACCAATCCTGCGCCATGTAGTGCTAACATTTAGTCAACTGCACTGAAAAAATGTAACCAATATATTATTTTCCTGACGAAATTCTTGCTTTGTGTGTAAACTGATAATAGGTTGACATGTAAATTGTATTGAATATTTGCAAAAAAAAAAGCTGTCGCACCATTTGATTAACCAAATTGGACTTACACAAACTTAATACTCACTTTGACCATATGCTATTCAAATGACACACGCACACACACACACACACACACACACACACACACACACACACACACACACACACACACACACACACACACACACACACACACACACACACACACACACACACACGCACACACAAGCGGCACTAAAAGAAAGCCCACTTATCTGCTGTGAAGCCAAAGCAGAAGCCGGCCATTAGGTTAATGAAGTGACCTGCTGGAGATAATAAACTTAGGGCTGAATAGTGGAGATTGGCTGTGACATGGTTCTGTGGTCGGACCATCTGCCTCAGCTCTAAGCTCCATGATTCACAGGCGCCGCGGCAACAAGAAGACACCTTTACACACTACTTCCTCCAATGCGTACATCTACAATCAGGAGTGAATATCCTGGTGTATAGATGTGACCTTATTTTGGCAAACTTCAAAAATCAATTGTTCTCTCTAACTAAAGACATGGGGTCACTCAGGAATAAATAACTCAAATAAACAAATACACTATCATTATAAATAATACAACTTATAATAATTGTATTATTGAATTGCATTCAAATGTATTTACATTTGCACATATTGCGATCACGTACCAGTGCCATCATATAGGCCGTCTTGCTGCATGCGACTTGACTTACTTGATGCACATAAAAGTGCACGCGCCCACACACACGCACGCGCGCGCGCGCGCACGCACGCACGCACGCACGCACGCACGCACGCACGCACGCACGCACGCACGCACGCATGCACACACGCACACACACACACACACACACACACACACACACACACACACACACACACACACACACACACAGCAACAGGTGGTGATTGGGATTTAGCTGTCACCTCACGTTCTCAGTATTTAATTACAGCTAACTACTCTTTAATGCACAGAAGCTAGTATTTAAAAATACACTCAACTACTAAAACGGGAAGGTAGACAGTTAGGCAGAATAAACTATATCAACTAATACTAATAGAGAATACAGCAAATTATATATAATAGACCCAGGACAAGATCTATAAACTGCATATATGTAATACTAAAATAGTAATCATATACATGAAATGCATTGTACTGAAACCAATGATAAGCTTAAGCATGCTTATTTGAGAGTCCTGCTTTAGCCAGAAGTCCAGCCCTCATGGCCTCGGGCCCTGTCTTGTCAGTGATCAGACAAGCAGCAACGAGCTGGGGCTGGAGAGCAGTCACGCCAAGGGAGGGTTAATCCATCCATCCTGCTTAGAACCCTTATGTTTGTGCCTCCGCCTGTCTGCTGTCCTATTTGACTGATCGGCTATTTGTGGAGATGTCAGCGAAAATAGTGCCTAAATCCTAGTTAATGTAAATGCAACTTCAATACCCATATATCACACCTCTCATGTCTTGTTCATAGGGAGTCTTCCAGCCTTGAGTATGACAAAGAAGAAACAATGCCATCAGGAATAAGTTGGATTAAAGAGAACTTCATATGGACTTCATTTGGACCCCTTGAACAAGCGTTTGGAAACCTCTTGAATACTCCTTCTCTGTAATGGCGGGCTGTCCAATGCCTTTCCCCGCATCAACAATCAAAAACCCAACGTAACTTTTCCTTCCGCTCGGAGTCGTTGCTGTAAACGTGAAGCCCGGAGAACAGGAACCATGAGTCTCCCTGAATCTCTCTCCCCGTCCACCCTGCGTCTCCCCGCCCTCCTCTCCTCTGTGCTCCTGCTGCTGCTCCGCCCGGCGCCCGCCCTGGGGGGCTCCGACTACGACTACGGAGCCCACCCCCGCTTCATGTGCATGCCTGTGCCTGTGGACCTGGACCCTTCCTGCTTCCCCATGGGGGGGCCAAGCATGGGGGGGCCCAGCATGGGGGGGTCAGGGCCCAGTGGGTCGGCGCACCACGGCAGCGCCACAGGGCCGCCTCCCCCCAGTGGGTGGGGGATGACGGACGAGGCCAAGACCACCATACTCCACCTGCGGGAGAGCCTGGTCCAGCAGAAGGAGACCATCTTGGACCAGAGGGAGACCATCCGGGAGCTCACCGCTAAGCTGGCCCTGTGCGAGGGCTTCGGTCACCATGCCGACGAACATCACGGCACCCCCGCGGGCGCGCACTCCCGCCACGGAGGAGGTCGCCCCACCCATGCTGACCACGGCCCCCGGCAGGGTCACCATGGTAACCTCGCACCGGAGGCGCCGCACCACCCGTCGGTCGGGGGTCACGGCACAAACAACAACAACCAGGGGAAGGATAAACACGCGACGGCGGGGGAGGTGAGCTCGTCGCCAGAGCAGATGGAGAGGATGCTGCACTCGCTGAAGGACCGGCTGGAGAACCTGCAGGTGAGAGGACGAGCTAAAGGTTGAAGCCATTAAGGAAAAGGGTAGGGAAAGTGATTAAAAATGAATGAGTCAGGGCGATTAACAATGTATAGGGGGAAATAACTAGAGGTTAAGTTTGAGGGAAGGTGGAGCTCTGCAGGATGCCCAGAAAATGGCTTTCCTGAATCGGGTGCTGCTTGGACGGTACACTATGCATTCTTGATAAAAGCATAAGGAAATCCTATCCTGCTACTTCTAGTAGCAACCAGCGGCAGCAAATGCCAGAACACCTGAGTGGATCTTCTGTCTCTGATGGATACATGAGGTGGGCAGCGTGCCAGATCAGAGAGCGTGTCTCTGATCGGGGTAGGGCTGAGGACCGGGCTCAGGGTGACTGGGGCTGGAGGTGGGGTTGACTTGGGTTAATGGGATTTGGCTCATTGTCCCTGTTTCTTATTCCCTGGATCTACTCCTCTCTCTACCAGTCAGCTGGGATATTTGTGTTGTCTTGACACTGTGACCAGTTAATTTGACCAAAGATGCCAGAGACCGGGGTCAGTGTGTGGGGGGTTTGGGGGGGGCGCAGTTCGAAGATCAGAATCAATTATGTGATCTCCCTTGAGTGGGCGGTAATCAGGACATACATGCAGACAACAAAGCCTGGATTAGCTGAGAGGGCAATGAGTGGCAGAGAAGGACAGGAGAATAAACAAGGAATGTCAAATAAACTGTTGATCTTGTAGCGACTCATGTAAGTAAGTGAGTGTATTTTGATGAACGTGTATGGTGTGCCATCTCATCAGTCTCGCGTTGCTCTGTATCACAGTGAGGAAATAGTGATAGAGTAATTGTGGAACGTGTGATATGTAATCCTGTCCTATGATCAATATGAATGGTGGTCTCATTCATCTGCTCTATCTGCTCTCCCTGAACAGAAGAGGAACACGTCCAACACCTACTCCAACTCCCTGAAGGACCTGCTGCAGAGGAAGATCGCCACCCTGGAGCAGCAGCTGCAGCGGCACACCGCCGCCCTCAGCGGCCCGGATCACCACGATGACCACGGCCACGACGACAGTCATCCCGATGACGGCGACCACGGCGACGACACGCACCCCAAAGACCACCACGAGGACGAAGAGGGAGGCCACGAAGACGGGAGCCACGAAGACGGAGTCCACAGGGAGGAGCACGGCGACGGCCACGCAGGCGCGGGTGCGGGTGGCGACGACGATGATGACCATCACCATGACGAGGAGGAGGATGATGGTGGTGACCATGATGATCACGACGGGAGCCAAAGCAGCAATGAGGCGGAGAGTCACGGCCTCGTTCCCCGCACGGGGTACCGGACATCAGTGCCCCGCTCGCACTTCCACCACAACAAACTGGAGGACATGCTGAGCCAGCTGCACCTATCAGGTGTGCTGTCCATTCCGTCCACAACCATCACCTTGTGTCACCATAACCTGCAGCCCATGAAAACTACACAAGGCAAGACAAAGTTGTAACGGGACTAATGCTATTCCTCTCTGTTCACAGGGCCTAGCAGGAAGAACATCAAGAGTTCAAACGCCTTCCAGATCGGCTTCCCCATAAGAACAAACTACATGTACGGGCGACTGAAGAAGAGCCTCCTCCACGAGATCTTCGCCCTGACCCTGTGTCTGTGGATCAAGGCGGGTGTGGGCCTGGGCCTGGGGACCCCCTTCTCCTACTCTGTGCCCGGGCAGGCCAATGAGCTGGTGCTCATCGAGTGGGGGAGCAACCCCATGGAGCTGTTGATCGATGATAAGGTGGGAAGAACTAGAGCATGCACACCTGTGGAGAGCTGGATTAAGCCGTAGCTGGCTTTGGGTGTTGTGACCATGCGTCGTGTCAACACCTTGTCAATCAGCTTAGCGCTAAGACTCCCTCCACCTGATCTATAAGATGGTGTCAATCTGCTAGGGACTCACATTAGAAAGTGGCAGACTTTATTCAATAATATTGGTCCTCATTGTTCAATGGCACAACATTATTTTTCCCCCAACACCATCTGGAAGTCTACACCCATTATGGTCATTTAGAACCCCACCCTCCCCCCCATCGGAATACGATGATTGGAAAAGGTATGGAAGAATATTGTCACGGCAAGAGGTGTAGCACTTGCAGCCAGATCACTGTTGAGACACTGCACCAGAGTAGAGTGGAACCAGTAGAATACTGGTAAACAACCACCAGATTAGGCCTACAACTGTTCAGTACATCTATGTCTACTACATAAAATGGAACCTGACGTTTCTCTTCTTAATCTCCACCGTTCCTCCCTCAGGCGGTGTCGCTGCCGCTGTCTCTGGGCGATGGGAAGTGGCACCATGTGTGTGTGACGTGGTCGACACGAGATGGGCAGTGGGAGGTGTTCCAGGACGGGGTGCAGAGGGGATCCGGGGCCAACCTCTCTGCTTGGCACCCTATCAAGCCTGGGGGCATCTTCATCCTGGGACAGGAGCAGGTAAAACCTCCTCCTTGATGACCTCTTTCAATGATAAGGTAATGTGTTGAACTGAACGATTAACATCTCGCCTGCATGTCTTTTCTCGTCTGGTCAGGATACTCTGGGCGGTCGTTTTGATGCGACCCAGTCGTTTGTCGGGGAGATCTCAGACCTGCAGATGTGGTCCCACGTCCTGACTCCCGGGGACATCTACAGCCTAGCGTCCTGTGGCAGCCATCTCAGTGGGGATGTCATAGCCTGGTCTGAAACCGAAGTGGAACTTCACGGAGGGGCTACCAAATACCCCTTTGACCCCTGTCACTGAGGGCCGGCCGGGCCTGGGAACCTTTGAGGAGCCGTGGACGTTAAGGTTGGAACCTTGAAGGTCAATGGTCAAAGAAACGACCACAAGAACTGAACATAGCACATCTGTTCTTCAGTCACATCGACCTGCGTTCTGCTTCTTGATGGATCACTCTGTAGCATCTAGCTTCTTTCCCGCTTTTTAAAAACAATGCCTTCTTATGTTTCAACCTTTTTCAAAAAAGTGTTTGTACGTCACAAATGACAATGTATTTCTATAATGCATTACCATGTACATACCTAATGTGAAAAGAGAATTGAGTTTTACTTACATCACACATACAATGTGACATATTGTCATGTTCTTAATTCTGTCAGGTATTTTTCTAGAGGGCTCATATACATTTAGATCATTTCAATGTGCTGGTAGATAACTATGTTGTGTAATCTGAATGATGAGAACTGTGTTGATTGAAAGTGTTTTGGGAATGAACGTTCTATAAGAAAACTATTTCTATAGAAGATACAGCTAATTTACCAAAGAAACCAAAGAAGTTCCCCATGTAGTCTTATTTTACATCATAAATATGTTGACCCTTTTTTTGTATTTGAATTTTTTTGTGATTCATTTTTTGAACTGTGATTTGAACTATGACGAACTATGGTTTGATGGCTCAGTTAGGTTCCGTTATTTGACAGATTATGATGGATTTAGCATTACAATTCTTTTGAAATGTACATACAATGCATAGCTTAAACATTAAGCTAATAATAAGCAGCATAATAACAAAATGATATAGTAAGCTTACCACAGCAATCATTTTGGTAACTATAGCTATTGTTTTATATAATTAAAGGAATAAGGTAGAATATAGAATATTTTTCACACAATATTAGTAATTAGTTTATATTGTGTTTTCACAATGGAGATTGTTCAACAGCTTTGGCCTTGACTGTATATTTACTCTTGTATATCAAAACGTCATTACATTGCATTGAAGTAGAACTAAATTTATTTGCAATTATTTGGTACAAAGTAATAATTTATTCTGTAGTGACCTTTTTAAAATGGGTCCCCAATCAATTAAACAGACACATACATACATAACTGTCTTAACTTGTCCTAAGTTAGTATTTTTAATCATTGTTTCAATAAAAACACCAAACTGCTTAAGTTAATTTCAGTTCACCTTTTATTGTTACACAGTAGTTTCCTGACACAACGTACCTCGGTTTTTGTTTTGCTACATTTACAGATGATCTACCCATCCTGCAATAAACAAAAATAAATAAATACAAAATAAACTACATTTCTGGAAGAGAGGTGGTTGAGGAATCAGGTACCATCAGCCCAGTTTCAGTCATGTGTCTGATCATTTAGATCCATCCGTCAGTGTTGAGATAACTTATTGTAAATGTCCCAACAGCTTTTGGCAACTTTGCACATCAAGATTCCCCGGTAGATCAAGGCCCTGTCGTATGACAAGTTCAAACCTTCATTCAGTAGGAGCGCAGGGGCGGGGAGGCGGGGCTTGTTAGTTTAGTGTATTTTGGTAAAACCCAGGTGAACAAAAGGCATTCCTTAATCTTTCCCACAAGGACCACGCTTCAGTTATTTCCTAGAAGCAACATCAGGTCAGATAAAAGGCTTGCCTCTACATTTAGCCGATGCACCAGAGGGCAAGAGCAGTGGTGCACCACAAGCAGATCTATTGCAATATATTGATCAAGTATGTCTTTGCTGCTTCCTGTAGTGGGGACGGACCTGGCGATGGGGTTAGTGTTCACATTTACATGTATTCCCACAAGTCACAGCAAAACCTTCAAGGACTTTGCAGGCATGTCAAATCACTGATAGAGGGCGGTAAAGAGTATTAGTATCAACAGTCAAATATGAGCATTTGAAAAAGCTTCAAATAGCAAAAAAAATAATAACCAAATGATAAAGTGCGGGACAATTATCCTACAGAGCTGCAGTATTTCAAACCTAAATCTTCAATTCCAAGCCACTGGCAAACTAATGCATATAATTTAATAACTATGGAGCAGCCAAGAAACAAATTTCCACTTGGTACATCAGTAATAAGCGTTGTTGAGGTTTGATTTCTTCAGAGTAAAGACCGTGTTTAACATCCGGACAGTGAGGAGGAAGCTATCCGCCTATGGTACAGCTCACTGCTTGTGCTTGGTTCGATCTACTCAGTCACCCAACAGCTCACTTCTAATGTCACATCTCGATTAGCATGTCTTGACAAATGACAAAATGATCATAATCACGTTGATCATGATTCTCCATAATAATAACAAAAACATGATTCACAGATGAGCGACTTCAATCTCAAATCCTACATGTATATCCAATAGTACGTCTTCTCGCGTCTCCATAAATGTACAAAATATTCGCATGGCCCAACTCGCCCTATAATGCCTCCATTGATCAACATGCAGTCCTACAGTAGCTTGTAAAAAATGTGATTCTTCTAACAAAGACACAATAAATTAAATCATTTCTATGTGTATTGTAAACAAATATGCTAACAACTATTTACACAAAAAAAGGTGACCGTATAACAAAGCTGCCATTCAACATCTCCCTAAAACCCAGCACAACGCAAAGACCTGGAAGTGTCCAAACCACCTATATTAAAACGTTGATATTAAACGTAAAAAGTGAGAAAGATGTGTAAAGTGAGAGAGATGCAAGCAGTTATCTAGCAGCAATAACCTGGGGGGGAGAATGTGGTATGCCAATATATCAAGTCATAAACATGAGCCTAACTCGTAAGTCTATATTGTGTTAGAAAGGCATTCATCAAGCCATCAAGAACAGCACCATGCTACTCTACTCGAGAATGACTATTGCTCATGAATACCGAGAAACATACAAGCGTCTCAGCCCAGTAAGCCGGCTTAAGATATCCGCAAAGAACAAAACAGCTCAGCTAAATAGAAGTTGGCAACCGAAAATGACTCATTATCGGCCAAATAGTTAGATAACGTAGAGAGTAGAGACCCAACTAGGCCGTACAAATGTATCTCTGTGAATGTTAATATGAACTGCAATGAACAACAATACTTTGGTGTGGTTTTTTTACAATGCTACAAGAGCAATAACCTGTAGCTAAGCGATCAATACCTACTTGGTAAATGTTGAACAAAAATAATTAAAAGTTGTGACTTGAGAGTACTAGAATTGCTTGCTACCCTGAATAAGACAAATTTCACAGTTCACCTTGACGTCAAACGAGTGAGGGACGTAGTTAGAAAGGGGAAGTAGTAGTAGTAGTAGTAGTACGGTGTGCTCTTAATGTGGCGTTATGGTCGCAGCAGTAGTCGTCCTAGCATCACTTAGGAAGTAAAGGCAACCACAGTGAAGGAGCTCTTTACTCCCGAGTATAGCTTCTGAAAAGTCTTACAAACCAGATGGCAAGGAGTCCTCACGTCGGGACACGAGATGAGTTTGAAAGAGACAAACGTGTTGGCTAACCGACCAAACCAACAGTCCAGAATGATGGAGACAAAAATGCTGGGAGGACTCATAAGATGAGGGGGGAGGGTGGGGGGGGGGGAAAGACAGGAATTGGAAGCAAACCCCAGCTGGGCGGAAGTATCTACGGCTGTTCTTCCTTCTTCTTCAGTGATATACGCTTCTTCCTGGCCGCCAGCATCTCATAGAAGGGATCCACACTGACCGCAGAGCTGCAGAGAGACAGGAGGGGAGCGAAGGGAAGAGGAACAGAATCAAGGTCAGATGTGACCATGTGTGCCTCAGTGTCTTCCTTTTCCCTCCCAACACGTCTCTCATATAGCCGGGCTGTGGGCATGAAGAGGGGGGTCTGGGTGAAGCACCGTGGGCATGGTTAACTGTGGACGTTGGGGGTCGACCGCATACGGATTGAACACAATCAATGCAACACTAGACTACCTTGGCCTACAGTGTGGTTGGTCCCCCAATTAACAGTCTACATTTCCACTATGCACTTTTCCCCATCCAATTCATTATTATGTCTGTTCTAGCGCGTCGCGGTGACTGCGATTGGATGCCTGGACTCTCCTTAAGGTTAACTGGCCAGCACCCAATTATCAATTTAATATTTTTTCCCTGTATGTATGCATGTCAATTATGGCACACACTGCACTCCTGACCCTTCCTGGAAGGAGGGAACGCCCACTCTGCATTCCTCCTCAAGATCTCTTCTTTGCGGATTGAGGGAGTTTTTTCTTGCCCTTTTGGGGGCTGGGGTCAGGGGGGTGTCATAAATATTTGGCCGGTTAAGCCCTTTGGGACTGTAATGGTGATTAAGGGCTATACAAAAAAAATTGAATCTAATTGAATTAACAGACCAAGCACTACATCAAGATTTAATGGGTCAACCTTCTCAACAAGACGCTGGGGTAGCAATCACCAGGACTCTCCCCATCGTATGGATGCTCCCACCAAGAGCTCCATCAATACAGAAAGAGAATACTCGAGTATATTGTGGATCCATAATAGCAATACTATTACAATAACCCCACGGTTCCCTCAGTCTCCCTCTACGTACGTGATGCTGTGGATCCACTCGTCCTTCTCATCGGGGGTGGGGGCTGAGATGCGGTACACCATGTGGTTCCCCTCCACCACGCGGCCGTCAGCCTCCGTCTTGCAGGCCTTGATCAGCTGACCGCGGTTGTTGGGGAGGTAGAGCTCAAAGCAGTTCTGAGAGGGGGGACGGACAGACGGATGGACGGACAGAGTTGTCGATACTTCAGTGCCTGAAGCTTCTCAAAGTCTTAGCTTTTCAAAATCAGCTCCAGCATCCATTCAAAACAACAAACAGGGGAAAACGTACCGGTTTCCTTGGGTCTTCGACCTCCCGGATGCTGAGGTTCTCCAGAGGAATGATACCCCGAGGCTCCTTATCCTACAGGACAGAGACCGGTCGGTTAAGCTTCACGATATTCAAGCGTTCAGGTCAACTGTTCAGTTGTATGTATACCACAGTGGTCAGCCGCTCGGTGAACGCACTGCTTCCTCCACCCCGAGACTCACTGTGGTGTACTCAAAGTAGTAGAGGCAGTTGTCCGTGAGGATGAACCATCTCCGCTTCCAGGTCTTCACCCGCCCCCCTGAAACACAAGAGCCCGGTAAACACCAGCGCACTGGACCGAGCCACGCGGCCGCAGCGTGGTACAAAATGAATGGACAGTGTGGGTGTGTCCTCCAAGCAGCCTAGCCAGGTGACTGCGCTCCCCACAGTGAACAATGGTCAACTGCTGGCGTGAGGGGTACGTACCTCCTGAGAAACAAGCAGCAACGGCAGCAGCAGCCGAGTGTGGAAATCACAGCAGGAGGAGGAGGGGAAGCAGAGACAACAGGGACCAGAGGATTGAGAGGACCGAATGGACAGAGGAGGGAAGTAGTGGTGGGGGGGTGGGGAAAGAAGAGGAAGGGAAGGAAGGAAGGAGATAGTATTAGTCACACACCAATTACAGGCCCCCGCCATGCAAGGAAGAACAATCAGTTACATTCGACTGCTGTGACATGAGAGTGTCATTTTTTCCCCTCAGCTCATCTTGGCTTCATGCCACAGCAGCTTGTTCATGTATTTGCCGGCAATCTATTGACAGTGGCGACATCTTCAGAACCAAAACCCGACCAAATCCCATGTGTTGTTGACATTTTCCAGACTAAAAGAGACACAGAGATAGGCACGTCCCAGCCCAAAGGCATAGAAAAGAAAAGAGCACACTGGATGTTATGGATCATTCACCCTAAACAAATTTAAATGTTAAAACGTGTGCAAGTAGAGCAGCGTGGACAGCGTGGGGTTAATTCACAACTGAATATAGGGCTCTCTACAGAGAGTAGCAGCACTCCCCTGCAGTCCCCGTCAATGATATCTCACCCAGTTTGAGCAGCCAGCCTTCTCGGTCGGGGTTGAAGAAGGTGTGCGTCAGGTCATTGCCGTCGTCTTCTGGGATTTTAAAGGGCTCGTTTTTAATGCTGTCATACAGATTCTAGAGGAGAAAGGACAACCCGGATGAGCACAATAGATATCCCATGATGGTGTATCATTCACCACGTGTCCCAATGTGACAGGTGGAATAGGATGGCTGATGGATGGAAAACAAAATGTCGGGCCACATACTCTGAGCAGATCCTCTGGCAAGTCTCCTCCTTCATTGATGCCCCGGTTCATGGAGATGAAGCGGTCCACCCCCGGCTTGTCCCTCACGTTTGGGTTGTGAAGGCTGGTGTTCAACATGATGATAGCGAAAGACAGCACGTAGCATGTGTCTGGGAGGAGGGCAAAGCGAGGAGACACAAGTTAATACAGCCATACGTGGCCAGGGCAGAGGAGATCCAACAGCTTGCAAATGTGTGGATGCGTGTGTCTATATGTATACCGGTGCTTTGGAAGACCCCGGGGTTGCAGTGGCAGTATCTCTGAGCAAAGGCCTCCATCATGCGGTCTATCTTCTGGGCCTCCCCAGGCAGACGGAAGCTCCACAGGAACTGTCTGCAAGGAGACACAGGGAGTGGATGGGAGTGGACTAGATGTACAGCACAAACAGGCACAGTGAGTCCTGAGACTGAACCCGCAGAAAGAGGTGAGGGCCCACCTGAGGGCCTGGACAAGGTTGAGGTCGGTGAACTCGTGGAGGTCAACAAAGGCTTGCAGTACTTTGAGGTTGAAGTCGTCCCTGCAGGAGTAATATCACATACCAGGGTAAGTACGCCTACAAGCTAAAGAGTATCAGGAGAGTGTGTGCGTGACAGGGTGAGCGTGAGGGTGTGATGGGGAAAGAGAAGCAAGACAAATCTCACCTCTCGCCAAGGTAGTCCCCGATAGCAGTTTTGTTGAGGCCTTCTCCTTTATAAAGGAACTGAGCGACGTCCTCTGCAGTGTGTCGTAGCAAGTCGTTCTCCACTAGAAATACTATTCCCTACAGAGTGGATTTAAAACATGTTACCTTAACCAAGTCATGCATGACCAAATAAGAGCCAAGGGAATTACTGTCAAAGCGCTCTACCTTTTTGGGGTCCATGTTGAATTTCTTCCTCCCCATTGCGACATGCCTATTTTTTTGAAGGGTTTTGCTGTGTGGAATAAAGAAAAACACAACTAAAATATCACACCATTCATGACGGGGTTTGAGTGGTGCTTACACACAAAAGATAGCCTGGAAATCCAGACCCACATCTAGGAAGCTGTAGGGTCTGGCGACGAGTAATGAAAATGGCCCAACTCAATATTTTAAAATATCACTGCACGCAATTGGATAACACTACGACCAATCAGAATAATACAAGGGGTGATGTATCCAGACCAGCGGAGCTAACCAATAGATAAGACTCTTGCCGTATCCGGTTGGTAAAACAGCAACTCTTTTGGCCCGCCTACATCAGTTACACCAATGTGATTGGTTAATGTTCGGATCCAGAGGAATCGGGGAGTGAGTATATTGCTTGTTCCCAGAGTGACTCGCTGAGCCAATTTAAATTGTGCTCTCACGAGAACTCTGGATTTCCAGGGTACACCAAAAGCGCAGCATATTGTTCTTCTCACCTGCCCTCTGTGCTGCTCTCCAGCCCCTCCACCTCCAAGATGGCCTCCCTCAGTTCCTCACGGAGCCTCTGGATCTCCTGCAGCAGGGCGCCCTTCCTCCTGCGGATGTCCTCCAGCTCGGAGCGCTCCTCTGGGCTCAGGTCTACTGGGACTGGGACAGGAGGAGTTAAAGTATATATCATCGTTACTGCTGCTGCCTCAGATGCACCAAATCAGAGATATGACCGAGGCGAGGCATTAACAATGTGGCTATTCCCCAGGCACGTGTTGGCTGGTGGCCATTATATCCTCTGCCAGTGTTGTTTAAAGACAAGTCATAATGCAGTGGAAAGAAAACGTGTGGTCACAATAGCACTGCAATGAGCACATTACATTAACATCTCAATGGGGTATCCATCAGGGATGTAGTACCATTCATCACCACAAATGTACTTCATTTGTGTTATTATCTATCGTTTGCTTCTTCCCTCGGATGTTTGACCACACCCAGAGTTTGTTCACAGCCGCTATGTGGCAACTTACTGGGTGCAGCGGTTTGTTGTCAGATCAATAGGAGAAGTTAAAAGGCCCAGTTGAAAGAATTCCCATGACTAGAGCTGTGTGGTTGTGACTTTTGATTGCTTTGGGAGGACTGCATGTGAGCACACTCAAATGGTTACTCTTTTATCAGACTTAATATCTAACCTACATTCACACAGGCAAGACTATTTACTTTTGACTACGGTTCGGATTCATGTACTGTCTGGATACAACATGTCCAATGCATTTTATTTTTTCCTATTGTATTTCATGCTTAACTATTTAAGAACCATTGTAATTCAAACTGGTCCCCACACATTGTCCAGCAATTGTATGGCGTGTATGTAGAACAGGCCTATAGAAACTAGAGATCCCATAGATGGAATTGTAATCCAACCAAAAGGGTCGCATATTTCATCGATTAGTCATACAATTCATACGAGTCAAACTGCATCATCCTATTGTCGGACAATGGTGTGGGACACGCATCACCACACATCTCACACACATGCTGTAGATGGAGCGACGCTAGGACTGCTTTGTATTCCAGATCCAGACATGACTGCACAATGACAGCTGCACTTCAATAACAACCACGCCCACAGCCCATGATGAATTACATGACAACCAGTGGCTTTAAATGGCAGATTGTTTGGGATTAATATAAGGCTGACTATTATGAATATAGCGGTTCGTTAGACGCCCTTGCTGTAGAGTAAACATAGTCGGCTGATGGTGCCCTATTTATATTGCATTTAGAGTAGTCCCTTTAACACTTAACAATAGTAGTCCCTTCAACGCAATTAACGAGTATCACACGAGGCTATTGTGGAATAAAACTACACAAACTAACATTGAAATCGTGACACGAGAGGTGTTTTCGGCTAAGCTGAAAACTTGAGAACTATATACAATTCTTTCATGCCATGTTAAAGCAAATAAACATCTGAGTAGCGACAGCGCTAGCGTTAGCTCCCGTAGCGATAGCGAGCTGAAACAGCGGAATTTAAATGCTTACTGTAGTCCAGGTCATCCATTTTTGGCGCTTTGCTTTTAGGCATATATATTTCAGAGTCGACTGTCATTCAACAGCAGAAAATTATGGATATATATGTGAATATATCCTCAAGATTATAGGGAAATTGATAAGATAACAGTCCTGCGCAATCGCAGCCAGGGCCAGAGACAAAGAAGGTGGCGACAGCGGAAGTGACGTAGGGCGGTTGGGCCATCTGCACAACACAGCTTCCCAGCTTTCATTTGTCATTTTGTGTTTCAATACATTTCTCACTATTCTGGATAAATACTTTGCAATGGCATAGAGTTTCGACAGCTTGAACGTTTATTTTTGGCTGTTTATGTTTCAATTTGATTGTATGCGTTTTCTGACTGGTTAATGATGTGCCTATGGAAAGCCTACGATTATAAAGCTAATGCAAACTTACTTGAGTATTAAGCAACCTGTCACGTTAGGCTTCACAAAATTGAGCGTTGCGTTTGCTAATGCATTAAGTGTATGCCAACAGTCATATCTGAAAGGCTGCATACATTTGTCAAATGGGCTTTATTAAAAACATTTCAAGGGGTCCATTGCAGGACACAAAATGTAAAAACAAAAGTTAATCAGAATTATTATGGGTTGATGAATTGGATCCTTAAAAGTGTCAACTAAAGATATGTTCGTTTGTAATAATATTGCCTGTGACATGATTTATTTAATCTATGCCGTCCTTGAATTTTGCTAAAATAATTTAAACAAAAAGTTATTAAAAAAAAACCATTTCAAATGACAATGAGAGAAACCTTCCAGTTCAATTTATTTTTAACCAAATATAAACTATTAATTGTACATTATATATGGATATATAATCATTTTAGTAATAAGCACAATTGCATTACAAGCAGTCGATTATAGACGAGACATCTTACTGTCATTTTGATCAGTCAACCCCCAGACATTGTCATAACAAATTGGTCTAACCTGAAAAAACGTTCAGTAGATTTGTCAAAATCAATTCCTTGATGTGAGAATAAACAGTCCGACAATAATTTAATCGATTTCACCTTACCTTCTTGTTTCACAATTCTCAGTTAACTTCATTTATTTACTTGAAAAATAAAAGTATATCTAGGTGGCTACCTAATAACCACAGCAAGCCCAGGAACGACAGACAATTCAAGGGCTGAGAAACAACAGTTTAGAGCCAAAATATACAGTCAGAGTACCAAGGCATTCTTTTGTTCAGGCATGACCATACAGTGGGTTGGTGCTGGCCTGGCTGTCTGCCCAGTCACCCTTAATGTACGTAGTTAACTAATTATGTTTTTACGTTTCAAATGCTTTTTGCTTCCCATCCTACTGATCTCTTCATACAAACTCTAAACACCGCTAATTGATCACAAGCTTTTATAAGCCTGTTGGGTCTGTAGACAGTGCAGCATAATAAATCAGCAGTATTGAATGAATCATCTTTAAAGCACATCCATAAGTAATTGCTACCATCTGTACACAAGATAGTAGGGCCTTTCAAATCAATCAAATCAAGAGTTAAATATGTCTGATTGTTTGTATTGTCGTCTACAGCAAGAATTGAGTTGAACAGCAGCCATGTTAGTGTTGAGCTTTGTGTCTTGCCTTAAATCAAAACAGTTGCTGCAATTGGCTTATTTTACAAGACAGGTTCGGGAGGATAAATTCTTCAGATTTCTCCAAAGTACAAAACAGGTCAGGGGAGCTTGAGGTGAGATGTTGTGCGTGATTACATAGGATTTGCTAAAATGTTAAAATCAAAAAAAAGGAGTGAGAGTAAACCATCATTGTTATGTTCATTATGAGGGGAAAAGTGTAGGCTCCGATCTGATTAAGATCTGATCCCAGTTTCATTGTGCATCCATTTCCAAAAAAACAACAAATAAATAAATAAAGGCAAACAGATGATGCCCATTAAGTAATGGCCACCATTTGACAAACGTGTTCTTGTGAGTGTGATGTAATGAACCCTCTACGGTTCTTGTATGGGTTGACAGTCCCTCCAGGACGTACCCTTCAGGGCACGCGTGTTCCTGCCTCCTCTTCCTGGGATGGATGTGGGTGAACGAAACAATAGAACCAGGGTTCAACACGTGCACACACACACTTGGTTGTTCAGCAATGGACGGAAAACAATATGCTAATTCTATCTCTTGATTTCTTCTAATTGAGATGAAGATCAATATGTAGAGTGCAGTAGTGGACAGGGGACGGATGGTTCCTGATGAGAGGATTAAGAGCGGAGGGGGCGGGGTAACATTTGTTACGGGCTCGTGGCTCTATTAATCTGGACTTTCCATTAGTGTTCAGCGTTGATTCCCATTATCTTTATCGTAAGGCAAGAATCAGGTAGTGCTTCTCTGCATGCATGCATACGAGAATGTATACATCAAACACATGCACTGGCTTCAAGTCTAGCACAAGTCCACGACAGGTCCAGAAACATTCACTTTTTTCCCCTCATTGTATTATCTAAAGGCTGTGCCATTTCTCCCACTTTGTGTGGTAATCTGACCCCAATCTGTGCAATGACGCATTCTTTTCATCCAATTTTCGAATGTCCTATTAATCCCTCTGCAGTCATATTCCACGTAGGAACGATCCCTTGTACTAAAGCCCTGACATGCGGCAGCCGCCATCCAGGGCTTATATATTTTATTTTTATGTTGTCCAGAAGGCTTTCTCTTGCGGACGGCAACAGCGATTACATAATGCGGGAGAGTGCCATGTCGGGTCGGGTCGATGAGCTCGACCAATCAGAATCTGGTTATCTTTTCTCCAGAGTTACCCACGATCAGACGGGCCATGGACGGGTGAACCTTTCGGAAGACAAAGAGAAATGTGCATTTTAACCACTGGCAGGCCAAACAGCAGGTGATTAACACAACACACGAGAAACACTGTTGCTGCTGCTGCAAAGTCAGATATATTTGTATAGAGATCTGAAGGGAAAAGCTTTGTTTGAGTTTTCTAATAAGGTGAAATTATCAATGTTTGTGGCTTTCCTCATTGCCATCTTTCCTCAGCCGATTTCAGAGACTTTATGTATTTCCATCAGCATCTTAGCTCCGGACATCATCTCTGTCAATAATTGTATTATATTAATTAAATGGCAAAAACTATAAGTAGCCCTCAAACAAGCCATAGTAAATAGCAAAATCAGCTACAAAATTTACACAATGTAGTTTCATTGTGTGAAGTAAACAAGACAAAGCACCATGGGTTTGAAAACAAGGCCTATAATTAAGGAGGTAGCAACAAGCTTATAAAGTTTTATTTTACTGAACATGACCCAGCTCTGAACTACAACCGTTTGGCTCAAAAGCGTTACGTCTGGACACTGACCTGTGCTTGGAGGGGCCCATAGGGCACCAGTTCCCCATCCACCGTCAGAGTTCCCCGCGTGGACAGAGGCTGCAGTCTGAAGGCCCTGCAGGACACATGGCTCACATATGGAGAGCTCAGGGAGTGGTGGGTTCCTCTTTCCATGGCGAAGAACAGCCTGAGCAACGTGGCTCTGGAGATCCCCGCCCGCACAAACGTCAGGTGGATCAGCCCGTCGTCAAACCTGGCCTGCGGGGCGGCGTGAAGGTCCGCCCCCAGGTGCGTCTGGTAGAGGGCCAGAACCAGGACATAGTCTCCCTCGATGGTGACCCAGTCCCTGGTGGGGAGCGGCTGGTCTAGAGGGGGCAGCAGGTCGTCCCTCGGGGGGTTGAAAGGCAAGGCGAATGGACGGTTCTTTAAGGAGCCGGTCGGATCGGCTAGGTCAAAGTTGAAGGACGAGGACGGCAGGCGGAAGGAGGGCGAGGGGGAGGTGGAGCCCGGGGTGTTCGGACGAGGGACCAGGTAGGACGAGGCGTGGGGGGAGGCGCAGGAGGGAGAGGAAGGCGGTGTCGGGGAGAGAGAAAGAGACAGGGAGGGGAGTTTGGGAGGCAGAGAGTTTGAGTGGGAGTGCTGGAGGAGGGACAGGGGTCTGGGCCGGGTGACATTTTGATTCTGGTCCAGGGGCTTGGGCTTGCGGGAGAAAGGAGAGTGGCGAAAGGGAGAGGAAATAGTCAGAGATCGTTCACGGGTGTCCGGCGGGTAAGGGTCTCTTTGGAAGTAAGTGCCATTCAGATCCATCTCTTCTACCCCGTACGACGTGCTGGACTCTGGGTCAGCCTGCTGACACAGAGGCTGGTTGAAGAGGGTGTTTGCTATCTGGCTGGAAGGCGCAGAGTTCTTCCTTAGCGCCTGTCTGGCCTCCTGGAGGCTCAAACAAGCCTCCACCTCCTCGTCTGCTTCTCTACCCACGTCTAGCTCATGGTTCTCCCCCAGTTCTCTTTCCCCTCCTGCAGATCTGACTCCACACTCTCTGTCCTTTCCCCTCTCATCCTCCTCCATCTCGCTGGAGTCCTGCTCTACGCCTTCTTCGTCTTCCCTTTCATCCTCGTTCCCTGCTCCCCTTTCCATGACGCATTGGTCCTCAGACAAACAGCGAGTGGCAGAAGCCCTTTCCTCTGCCTCCATCTCCCTCTCTCTATCCTCTGCCAGGCTGCTTGCCCTCACTACTCCCGTCCCTCCACCCCTGGCCCTCTCCCGTCTCCTCTCCCTCTCCCTCTGCCTCTCCATCTCCCGCTCGCCGTCGCCCCGGCGTAGGCTCCTCTGCTCGCTGATGCCCATGTCGGAGGAGGTGCGGTGGATGGGGGTTTTGCAGAAGCCGTCCAGGCCCTCCGTGATGCTCCGGGAGAGGGGTCTTCTGGGAGGCGGTGGGGTGCCGTCCGGAGAGTGGGTGACCACAGATGGCGGGAGGTAGGAGAGTCTGCCTTTGTAGGATCGCAGGGACGCTATGCGCACAAGGGTGCCCAGGGTGAAGCGTGCCGAGCCCAGACCACGGTACCTGACGCAGGGTAGAGGAGAGGTACGGTGGCTTTAAACGGTCGGTTAGGGTAGAGTCACAAATGGTGTAACATATGAAGGCATGTGGTACTTTCACTTTAAAAATAGAGAGGAAAAACACACACACACACACACACCTCTCACTCTCGATGTCCACATCGGACACAAAGCCCCATGCAACGGACAGGAAGGAGAACAGTCTTCTGGGACTGGCAGTGCGGCCATTGTGAGCGGGTCCGGGGCTGGTTGTCACGGATACCAAGTCCATTGGTCGCACCCCACCCCGACAGAGCAGAAAGCAGCAGTTGAGTAGGAGGGGCTCCCTAAGGCACATGTCATACCTGTGGGAGGGACGACAAACAACAATGCTATGTAAGGGCACTTCCTGTCAGATAAAGAGAGACAATCGTTCGGTGCACAATCCTTAATAATATTGGTCTAGATAAACAGGGCATGACTAACTCAAGGTTATTCCAAGAGCTGGTAGTTCAAGCCTTCTATTGTTAAACAGAGACAACAACAATATTAATCTTTTCCCTGTGACATTGAATAATCTTAAACAATGAAAGGTCTTAAATAGATTGTAACTCCACTGCTCCACGGAGATACGATACAGATAGGTCTCATCATGTCTTATCAGCTCTTATCATATCAGAGTGTCTGAAGTCCTAAGGTTCATCTCGATGGCCACCGATGTGATAACCACACGCAGGGTTCTCTCTCTTTTTGGCTTATCTATTCCAGAAATTTTCCATAACATTTCTGTCCATCTTTCTCTGTATCAACTGTCAACAGTAGATACAGGGAGAGATGGACATCCGTGAGCACAGAAATGTTATGAAACATTTCTATGCTCACGGATGTCCATCTTTCCCTGTCAACAGTAGGCACCCTCATCTCTTTTGAAGGACTGTCATCGATTCAAAAGTATTTTCGTCTATCAAGTTAACTGTGAAGCGACTTCAGTGAGGCTTAGGATAACCCTTGACGTACAAGCAGTCAACATCCAGCATATCCCTGAATACACAGCGTTGCCATCAAAACGCCTATTCAACCCAAATAAAACTTGATTGCCAACAAAGGGACCCACACATACCCTGCATTGTGGTTGATGGAGCCAGCCAGTGCATTTCCAGAGCCACAGGGCAAAATGCCCACAGGTATCTTTATTGCTTGTTCCCAGTCGGGGCGCTCCATCAGGCCATTAATCACCTACAGCAAGCAAAGCACAAACAAAAAAAGGGAGACCATTTAAAAACACTAACAACATAGCAGCAGCCTCTTCCCAGATGAATAGAAATGCAAAAATGACAATGCAAACCTCATGCAGCAGGCCGTCTCCAGAGATAATAATGATGCCATCCCATTCAGGGAGGGATATCTCTCTGATGAGCTCCCTTGCATGGTTCTGACGCTCTGTAGGGAACACATTCGAAAGAGTCAGTTGGTATCTAAGGAACTAGGGTTAGGGTAAGTCATCCATTGTGTTCATCTCAGCGAGCTTGAATCTTTGCTTTGAGTGTATACATCTTACCTGTTTGAATTAGGTTGTAGCTGATGTTAGCTTCTCTGACCATTGGTAGAATGTGGGTCTGGCACCACTGCATTGCCTGACCCCTCCCACTGAAGGGGTTGACCAATAGCATTAGCCGTCGTGGACGAGGTAGGAGACTTCTTGAAAACTCTAGAAAAAGGGGCACGCAAGAATGAAATCATGCAAAAATTCAATGATTGTTCAGTGGCTTGGAAAAACAATCAAACACATGGCATTGGCAAGCTATCAGACATTGTTTCAGGGCCAAAACATGAGCACACCAAACCTTTAGCCATATTTAATCATCATAATAACGTCAACTTTACGTTGTATAATTCCACTTTACCTTCATCAAGCATGACTTGCATAATTTTGCAGTGGAAAAAAAAAACTCTAAATACAGAAGGGGAAATCAAAGGGAACTACTGCAGCTAACAGAATATACTAATAAAGATTCACCACACTAAATAGCTTTAAAAGGCTAAAACAATACATTGAAATACAATGGTATTAAGCTACTGCATTAAATCAAGGGTTGTTGTTTTCCATATGCAAGGGTAAGCCTTAACCACTATCAAGAAAGCAAGATAACATAGCAACTGACATGTCACTCAGCACTCAGCCAGTGACTGTATACATCTATCATAAATCCTATAAAAAATAGACCTATTGTGAAGTTACTAATAAAGCCAATGCGTTTAATAAGATTACATAAGTGCGGGGTGGCAGATTAGATACAAGGAAGGCTGAGGCAGACACTAAAAGGAAGGAGATAACGGAGGAATTTGCAACAGTACAAACAACAAAGACAGGCTATAGGCACAAAGCGGTCATTACTGCTGTCTCTCCCTGTGTTTCCACCCTAACATGGCAGCTGTGGGTGTGTTATTGTGGCTTAAAGTGCTCTGTGATAGACACAGATGGACTGATTTAGTTTTAGTTTGTTCCCGGGAAGGAGAACAAACGTTATGGAATTTGCATCAAGGGGTTAATGATTATCAATCTCACATATTTACATCACATGGTCAGCCAGTTCCTGCTGAGGTCACATCAGGGCTTGTGTGTGTGTGTGTGTGTGTGTCCACATTGAGGAAAACACACGGATGATTGGTTGAGGGAGGGTGCGAATTGAGAAACAAGGGTCAACACTACGATGAGAATGCTGAAATAAGAAGATGGTACAGATAGCACCAAGCTGGCCTAAATAAAGAGGTGCACATTAGGCAGGGCTTTGAGATCTACTTGGGTGGGGTTGTCTTGGGGGCATATAGTGATGGGAGTGGGAGGGACGTCTGGACTAGCTGTCATGGGCGACCCCGCTCTGTCTCTACATTTACCACTGTGCGATACAGACCGTGTGTGCGCGGGAGAGATAAGACCGCAGGACAGAAAGACACAAACAATTAGGAAGCTTTCACAAAAACAAAAGAAAAACACACTAGATGCTAACACAAATGATGCAATCACAGCCTTCTGTTAGTAGTAGTTATATGCATTTTATTACTTGAAATTCTAATGTGTGAAAGAAATGAAAAAATAGCAATCAACCCATCAATAATATTCTGCATGTGCAATATTCTACACATGCAGAATATTATGTGTACGTGTACACATATATAGTGTACACGCATGGCAATCTTTCACACTTGACTTTTGTTAAGTTATTTGGAAATGAAATAATTCTTCAGTGAACATTCCAACAAGCTAGCAGCCCGCATGCCTCCACACAACACCATCAATCCCACACGTTTGACCAACATGCCACTTACAACACACACTGACTCACCTGTGTCTGCAGTTACAATCACCCCTCTGAGCAGACACTGCACCGCTGCCGACCACCGCTCTGCTTCGGCTCTGCTCTCAGCCAGGTAGGCCCTTAGTTGTCTGCGCCGGGAAACCCCTTTCCGCCGCTTGCCTGGGGGGTACCAGTAGAGCACGAGGAGGGCCGGGGCCGGTGCCCGAGGGCAGCTGCACCCCACCAGCTCCGACAGCGGCAGCAGGAGACGGGCTTCCTTACCAGTCCGCGGCGACAGGCGCTGGACGTGGATGTGGGTGTGCGTCAGGGTCAGGGCATAGTTAGACGCCGTAGACAGGGTGGGCGAGGCGGCCGGGGAGAGCCCCCCAGGACCGCCGGGGCTGTTGGGACAGCTGTTATTGTTGCTGTTAGTGCCTGATCCCCAGCTCGCAAACTGTCCATGGAGGAGGGCTTCGGCGGGGGGAGGGGCATGAGGCTCAGGAGACCGCATCCTTGCGGATTTGATTCAGAAGGTTCAGCAGGCAATTTGGAAAAAAACAAGTCTCTGTATTTACAAAGGACGGACTACTTGTATTTCAAACGATTTGAGGATGGAATTGAGCAACACTCTGCTCAGAGTTTGACTTTTATCCATTTATCAGGTAAAAAAACAAAGAATTATCTTGACAAGCCAAAAGGTCACTTCAAAATATATTCTTCCAGTTCGAGGAAGTTGCTGGGCGGAGTATCAAGCAAGTGAAAATGAAACTTCTCAAAAGGTCAGAAAAAGCGCTCACTGATTTAGTGTGATCTAAAAGTGCTACTCAGTTTTGACGGTTTGTAACTGTTAAATTAAATGTAAAAAATAACAAATAGCAGTCCAAAAACTTTTCTTGAGATATAGAGCAGTGTAGGAACCCTTACTTAAATTATTAATAATTTAAATTACATAAGTGACTCATGTGAAACAATTAGCATTAAAATGAAGACTAACAAAGACAAAAATGTGTGCTGTTGTGTAAAATTCCCAGTTTAAGGAGGACGTATATTACCATCATTTAATTTCATGAGGAGTGAAGGGATGAGGTTTGTGTGGTTAACAGTAGTGTGACATGTCATCCCCAAACACACACACATGCATCATATTCTAAATGTGGCTTTTCCCTCTGAAGCCAGATAGACGCAATGAAAAAGAAATGACAAACAATATAAAGAACGACAACAATTAAAACAAAAAACAAACAAAACAGAAACAGCTCCAGTGGGGTCCTGGCGTTATGTCATATTGAAGTCTTCCTAACGCCAAGCGTCATGTCCCCTCCCATAGACGCGTATGCCTGAACAATGGAGGGGAACAAAATCATCAGCAGACAATTACCCAACTGTTGCAAACACTTCTGATCAAAAGTGGAAGTTGGACAATGACGTTGAACAGGAGAGCAAGACCTCAGAAATGCAGCTTCATTGGAATACAACATGACGCACAGGTCCTCAATCGCCCTTACTTGGCAGTGGATGTTGCACAATAAATTAAACTTGTTACAGGGATATGGACTACATTATGAGAATGAGAATTATGTCAATGTATTACTTCCATATCCTCAATCAACTAGTAGACATACGAGTCAATATTTTTGGAGCAGAACCTCAGCTATGCACAATACCGCAATTCAACTAGTTTAGACATTGCAACGACTTGTAATTATATATCACGTTGAATGTTATATAAAGAGCAGCCAGACACAATCGATACTGGAACGATGTCCAAGACTGATAGACTGAGGATCTTGACAAGCTGGGCGTAGAACAAATATTAGTAGGCTCACTTTGGCTGGTACACAATGGCATCGCTTGTTTATGAAGGTTTCCGAAGCATTTTAATAGACCATTCAGTAAAACCAGAAGGTTAGTTACACACACCTTCTGTGTGTGACAACAATGTTGTTTCAACTTCAGACCTGCCACCCATCACAGGTTAGCTTACTGATGGACAGCTAACCCAGCTCTACTGGCCAAAGACCCCAACCCACACCTAAACTGTTTTATTTTACACATTTATTCAAGCCAGTGGACATTGTGTCACCGAAACTGGAACAAATGTTGACCTTTTTGATGAAGTAGAAACTAAACGTTGATCTGGGAGTTGGGGTTAGCTTCACCGACTAGCGAGTCAGACGTCAGTGTTAGCCGGGATAGCCGGACATTTGCTAGATAATAAAAACACTAACCCCATGTCAATTTTACACCATTTACAAAGTAGACCCATCATATAATATCACATAGGTCTATAATAGTTACGGCACGACTTGGTTTACCAAGTCAATCGAATACGCAACAATGCAACGTTAGCGATCTGCAATAACGAGCAAAATGAAACATTTTGAAAAACCGGTAGGATTAGTTTTAAAGCCAAGAGAAGTGCTACTGCAGTGAAGAAATCGCAAAACCCAGGGAAAATTTGTATCAATTTCTATTTGAAATTACCTCATTGCGGCTCGACCGGGACGAAAAGGGGTCGCTGGACTCCTGTGTTGTACTGAGGTTCAGGAAGTATGGAGGCGCAGCTCAAGAGCCAAGGAGGAAGTCCAGTAGTGATAAGGAAACATTGCAACACCCACCCACATTCTCCAATCATTAACCATCATTTCCCCACCAAGTTACCATGCAAGATTTATTCTTTACATGACGATTTTTTTAATACAGCTCAATATTGAAAATTACATTAATGTAACTTGTATGTTTGGATCAAACCAGGTGAATCAGAAACTTACTCCAGTAGTTTATGCTATTTACAAATATTGAAATAGGGTAGGCTGCTAAAAAGAAAAGACTTCGGACAACAAATTCCATTCTTTTATATATATACAATCTTTATTTGAATTAGATTGCATGGAAAAGAAAATGGACTGGTTAGTTCTTTTATTTGCTTCCTCCACGGCCACGTGCCCTTTCGAACTTCCTGCCCTTGGATCGGATGTAAGGCCTGAAAGAAGAGGATAAAAGGTTAGCTTTGATTTCACAATGTTAATTACATCTGAAGAATGTAGGGTCTAGGGTCAACTAAACAACTCTGACCACTGTAGATGATAAACATGTCAGGGATACAACTTCTGATACATGCAGCCTAAAATAGAAACTAAGACCCTTTGTAGAACCATGTTTGCGTGTCTAAATGATATAAAAACAGGAATGATACGTACTTGCTGTGGCTGTGAGGAGTTCCAGGGGCTTTTCCAAAGTGCCTGTACACCTCCCTGGCCTTGCGGCGTCCTGTAGAATAGATTATTTATTAATCCTGCACAACTTTTTGGAAAATGTTTCAAGTGGTACACCTCCAGAGCATGTTAGTGCATCACTTGGCAAATGCACTCGTTTCACAACAAAACGCTTCACGAGTTTCCAGCAATCTATACAAAACAAATCAACATAGTAACCTTTAGAGAATGTATTTAAAATCCCTGTATTTGAAGGAGCTGTCTTTAAAGCTGATGAGCCGTGTAGCAGTTGACAAATGTAATAATGACGCTTCATATAATCCAATTAACTAAATTATGGATGATCATTCACTTCCAATTCCCAATACATATTGTATGAAAGCTTGCATGAGTATGACATGACAGCACATTAATTGAATCAGAATTCCACTAGAAGAAAAATAATCACATCTTACATCTTCCCAAAGTCTCTTTAGTAGTTACAATTTCAGCACATTGTCCAAGATTGAAAATAGCTGTATAAGTTTCAACACTCCATAGGAAAAACAATCCCTAATCTCAGTAAGAGGTTATGGTAGCCTCCTGTAAGAAAAACATGCCAATTTAGTCCCTGTAAAAGTACATACGCATAAGAATATTCTACCAAATATTCAGTAGCTGAAGGCATGTTTACTGCACAATCATGTCCTGTACCGCCAAAGGCAGGAAGTGAATGTGTACAGGTAGTGATGTCATTAGGAGCACATCAGGAATGCATTACACAAAAGCTATTTTCTGACTTCATCAAGAACACCAGTGACTCAATAGATTTGACGCAAAAAACTCAAAAACAAAATACCACACCACAAAACATGACATTCCTGTGATACAGAGGACAGAGCGGGTAATCACCTGACAGCAGCACGGTTCCCTGTCCTTTGGGGGCAGCGAGAGCCAGCTGGTCAAAGGTCATGATCTCACCACCGGCCTTCAGGATACGGCGGCGGGCGCCATCAGTAACCCTCAGTGCACAGACCTGGGGAGAGGGGTAAACACGCCACATTGTTATGAAGACTGCTGCACGGTTAAGATTATCCGGTTAAAACACCATGATATTGTTATCAGTTTAGCTGATGATTTTCTGGTTATCGAAGTCCAATTTATATTACAACGAAATACATATTTGCTGTGGCACTATACCTTGAGCTTGGGGATGTCCTGAATCCTCACATCATCGGTAATTGTTCCCACAACAACCGCGGTTCTGTTCTCGCGTCCAGCCAGCCTCATTTTGCGAATCTACAAATGTAACAAAATAAACAAATCGATTTGAACTACTGAGGCCTTGATGAACTGCCATGCCAATAACGTGATTGCAGGATAGGTAAATAAACGGTTCTCTCAAGATTTAAAAAGTAGGGGGGCATGCTTATTACAGCAGCCAACACCTACACCAGACTCAAGTCACAACTGAACATGGATCAAAACAGGCATCTTAATTTTTAGCTCAGGCAACTGGTTAACAGTTCATATACATACTACAGGTTAATTACTGTATATGTTAAAAACCTTTAACAAATTACAGTCAAAAAATATTTTCTCATATTCAAAGATGTAGGTCAAGACACTAGACAGGATGGGAACAATTACCAGGCTGGAGACAGAGAGGGGTGGCCTGTTGGTCTTGCTCATGAAAAGCCTCCTGAGGACCACCTTGTTGAAGGGAGCATTTGAACGACGGGCCAGAAACCTGTACAACTAGGGACACAACAATACAGATGTTTAGTTATAGTTCCAGTGTATAACGTAATGTCGAGGTTGAGTAACCAGTACGTCAAGTTATAAACACTATATACAACTGAGGACTCACCTTGACCAGGAGCCTCAGGTAGATGTCCTGACTTCTTGGCTCCTTTCTGTGCACCTTACGGTCCTTGTTGTGTCTGATGTCGACTCCCTTCACATGGAAAAGAGGGGGGGAGACGTTATTACGAGTGCGATGCTAGGATCTGGTCACTTAAGCCGCCGATAAATCAAAAGCCACTAAACTCCGCGTGAATTGAAAACACGTGTATTATTACACCAAGGATTATTGTTACAATGACCATTAGTTAGCCGAATGGCTGATGGGTGGAACACGTTGGCACTGCGGTAGCATACATCTTGTATTAGTTCCTGTTCAGTATGAAATACTAAAGCCGCAAATATATCCCTTGTTGGAAATATAGTCAAACGAACGCAATGAGCTGAACAATGTGCATGATATGTATTAATACGTGGAGTTACAGGTAGCATTACGCCATGAATCGGACTAAGACTGGGAACACCGATGCCTACGCTAACAGAGAAAGATAACATGCATGTATATGTAGTACAATCAAAATATAACATTGGTTTGTATAGTTAATGTTTTAGGGCGAGGACTCATTTGTTTTGAGGAGAACAGGGAAGTATAACAAGGCGGATGATCATGGATAGTTTTTGTAGTTGCTTCTAAAAATGCCGTAGCTTCACCTACCATCTTGGACTCGGAGCGAAAAGGGAGAAGGAAGAGCGGAGGTCTCGCGATACACAATTCTCCGTAATCACGGGCTCCTCATTGGCTATTTGGCTTCTGCTTCCGGCACAACGGGTCAAGTTCTAGTGTCGTCATTATGGATAGTGCTTCCAGAGGCCTTGTGAAATGATATAGTAACTCAAATAATTCATTTTATTTATTTTATTGTTACTTTATTTAAAATTGTCATGGTGTTATTTAGTTGAAATCAAAAGCTCTTTGTCCAAGTATAATACAATTCATTGAGATGTACTTGTCTGCTGCTGCCTGAGGTGACACAAGTAAACAGTCCACACTAAGGAGATGCCTCCAACAAACACTGTCCGTGCCACCGGAGGGACCAGGGCAAAGTTCAATGCCTGAGAAAGTGAGGTACAAAAGACAGAAAGTACAAATGGCACAGTTGATTATTGTTGGTTATTATTATGGATTGCTTAGATTATTATAAATACAATGGACAATCTCACCTGCATTGTAGACCAGTAAACCACTCCAGTCTGGTATACACAGAAAAAGACAGAGAGAGAGTCTAATTGCACAATATATGATTGCATAAAAACATATTTATGTTATTGCTATATTGCTAAATATATATCAGTGGATAATCTTATTAGAAAGCTTTTTCAGCTACCTTGTATGAAGTCCAGAATTTGGCCCTCCAGTCTTCTAGAGGGTCCTCTTTTCTTTCTAGTAGGCTGAGGCCTAAAAGAAAATACAGACGCTTTTCAGACCTCCCAGGACAAAAACAAAGCCATTCACAGCAAATAGGTGTATACATTATACAATCATCACTACTGTCCCATGCATCCCACTCACCTATGAAAAAGACACTGATGGTTGCAGGGGCTGCAACAAGCTGATCCAAGCCCACTTTCAGTGTTATCTTGCGGAGCCCACCCCCTGGCAGCAGTCTTTCAAGACCCCTCAGCCAATGATAATTAAAGTTGGCATGGAAACAGAACCCGACAAGGGCCACTTTAGCTGTCTGGGACCAGTCAATACCAGCTGTACTGCTGTCCACCTGTGGTGAATCCCCCGATTCAGAGGCGGCGGTGCCAGGCCCACTGCCCCCCAGCACGCTCTGCTGGAGGATATCAGCAGAGGCAAACAGTGCTGTGTATCCCACCATGTTGCTGACGTACGGGTGAGCCTTCAACATGGCCCAGGCTCTGCTCATAGTTACAACACTGTTGAACAATCAGGGCATTAGTAGAGGCCCTTCTTGCGAGATGTGGGGATGGGCTCTTTCAAAACTGCGCCACTGGGTGTCACTGTTTTAGCAGAACAGCCTCTGTATCCTTGTGGCACGTGAAGATTTTTCAATAGACTAGAACAGCTTTGCGGAAGGTGTTAAGCACATTTACTTTTTAAATAATGTACATATTCAAATGAGGTACTGCAGTACAATAAGCATAAGTTATTTAGAGGTTCTGTAACAATTGATAACTGAATTGTTGTCTTTTCATGTTGTAAGTAGTAATATGAATGTAAGCATACCTTTAAAACAGGCTCTTCCCAATAACTTCCGAGCCACAAATAAGCAGAAGGCTGTTTTCTTTTAGTTTCACTGGTTGATAGGGAATAGTCTCCTGCCAGAGACAACTTATTTATCTCTGGAAAAAAGCCTTCTCTCTTGGTCAAAGGTCTGTCACTGCCACAGAATGGATGATAAGACTATCAGCAGACTGAGGAAGAATGTTAGGAAACACCACATGTGAACTATTAATTTAAAAAGGTTATAGTATGGATTAACTCACAGTAGATACTGGCATTTTTTTAATGGTTGGTTATGATAATTAGCCTCATTGTTTTCATTTGCTGTCTATGGAACGGTGGCTTGAGACTTACCAATGAACAAACGACCCCAGTGGGCAAAGAGAAAAGGGGAGACCAAACCATTATGCTGGTAGTGCCTACTGCTCTCAGACACATGGGCTGACTATAAATAGCAGCCACTCCTGTTGCAGCATGTGCAGCACCTCTTTCTCATAGTCTTTACACTTCTAGGCACATTTAAAACTAATCTCCCTCTAGAGCCTATAGCCTAGAGCAAGAAATTATTTTAATATTTGTGTTAATATGTCAAATTAATCAGAGGGTTTGCCCTATGGCACTCTGCATGTTTCATCGTGATAATATTTAGTCCTATAAGATCCAAACATGAACTATCTCCGGATATGTAATTAGAAAACAGTTTCACAAAAACAATTAGGGCTAGGATTTGCCTTTCTTGCACTCACACTTTCTTTCCGTCTTTTGTGGCTGTTGAAGGAGACCAGCCTATTCACTCCGTTAGAGCCATAGATATGTAAAACCGAGTGGGCTCCATAGAACTGTAAGGATAATTAATGCCAGTAGCAACCATGTCGGCTCTTCGTTCTGAGAATGTGATAATTAGGGCCAGTTTAAGCAGATCAATGAAGGGCTTGGGAACTGCCTTAACTGGTGTGTGTCTGCGTCTCTTTGTATTTAACAAGCTGCCTTTAGTGGGCCAGACAATGTGTACGTGTGCCCACACTTCCACAAACGGTTGACTTCTCTGATAATTGGCTCTTCCTATTATGTATCCAATAGTCTCTGACTCTGACTCACACATCTGCGTACACAGACCCCTAAAACACGCACGCACGCACGCACGCACGCACGCACACACACACACACACACACACACACACACACACACACACACACACACACACACACACACACACACACACACACACACACACACACACAGATTGATCAAAACCGCCTCTCTCGACACTAATTCACTCACCTTGGGGTGAAGCTTCACAGCAGATGCAGAGGTAGAGATACAAAGCAACCTGACAACTATCAAGGTAAGCCTGATTTTCTGCTAAAACAAAATTATCATTGAGCAAAATTAATTTAAATAATTGCATTGAGCAGACACATATATGATTCATACGTATAATTGCTTTGATTATAACATCTGATCCTGTGTATTAATGAAATACTTGTGTGTGATTCATTGGCAATGATCAGTGACAATTAGTCACTATTAGACTAAATTCCCTGTAATAAACTGACATTTTAAATGTTGACATACATTGTACAAAGCGAAGGTTTTCCTTCTTTAAATGCAATGAAAAGCAAACACTGTAGTAAAGCTTGCAGTCCCTTGCTTGCTTGCTCAATTCTCTGAATTATAACTTTAATAAAAAGTGTGCTATATAATAATTTAAAATTAAAAGGAACATTTTGTCTATTAATGCACTGCATCTGTCTTCATACTATGAATATGTTGTTCATTTATTTTTAAAATATTTAAAATTATTTAATATGTGGCCCATGTCTATCTATATATATATATATATATCTCTACATCTAATTTCAATGATTTTTCCACTTAGTCCAGCCAATCCTATTTGTAGTCATGCGACCATCCAATTACTTTGCGCTGGAGGTGGGTATGGAGCAGGTGGTCCCCTGGGGCTGTGACCTCTTCAGTTTTGTGACATCTGCCGCCGGTCACATGATGAGGACATTACAGAAACCCCGCAAAAACCGTCCGTCCAAGCGACAGGTCAACCACCGGCGCTTCCTGCACAACATGATACAGAGGTCAGTATCAGGAGGGTGAATCTGTATATGTGTGATTGTAATTGTCTCCTTTCTATTGTTAACTTAAAAAAACAATTGATCTCACCCATCTCTCCCAACAGGAAGTTCACAAACATCGAGGCTGCAAACCAGCGACTAGCGTCGGCTCTACTTTTGACCCAGGAGGAAAACACATCTCCCTCCTCAGCGGGCCAGAAGCCTGTGACATCAGAACCTGCCGTTAAAACCACTGCTGGTGATGGTCTTGGTGAACCAGCCAAAGACCCCATTACAAACACATCAAGAGACATTGAGCAGGCTTCAAAGTTGGGTTCTGACTCGGTTTATGGCTCCATTGAAATGGAGGTCAGTAAAAAGAGGCAGCCAGAGTCGAGACATTTTTGGGGAAGCCTTCCCAAATCCCAGGCCAGCACCGGCACATGGAGAGGGAAGAGCCAGGGGCACAGAGCCCCCAAATTGGCACTCCAAAATATGATCGAAAACGAGAACCAAACTAAATTTACTTCCTTCTTGAACTCTTCTGAACATACAGAGGTCAACCATAAACCTGGAGTCTCGCAGACTGCCTATTACAGTTATGAAAAGACCTCCCAAAGGAACAGAATTAATCTCTCAGAAGTTAATGTCTGTACTGCGAGGCTCAAAGAAACTGACAACAACAACAACGACCCACAATTCAAATCTGCCTCGGACTCTGATGTCATCGTTCATCTGGACGAGGACCTTGACCTGTCCTTCTCACCGTCCTTCTCTCCTGATCTTTCCCCTCTGTCCCTCGACTCTTGTGACTTCTCCGTCCAGTCCATGCTGGACATGTCCACCTGCTTCCAGAAGAACCACAAGGAGGACACCGTGGAGAACCAGTGGACAGACATGATGGAGGTCTTGCAGACCGAGGTCACCTGCATGGACGACCTAGAAGACTGCGTGAACATGGAGGAGTTTTTTGAAAATGTGTGCATGTGCCAAGAGGCTTCCTCGGAACTGGAAGGCGAAGTGTGTTGTGATGACATCAACACATCATCTACGAATCATAAACCGAAAACTTGCATGGGGCATGGGATCTTCCAGATCCAGAGCGATAATTGTGGATCAGAGGCAGAGCATTTGAAATGTATTGAAGGTAATGGATATGGATATGGAGGCTGTGATCATTTTCAGAGTGATCTTGGATTGACCTTAAGCAATTTGACCAGTGATCAGAGAACCTCCCAAAGTCTTTCAGCCGGCAAAACTGAGACCGTCATTACTGAAACAGCCTCAGACCAAGACAAAGACAACCAATCAAATTCAATCTTCAGCATTTACCATTGCAACAACTCGACACTCAACACATACTCGCAACAGGAGAGTTCCTGTGCATTTGAAACATGTAATAACAAAAGAGGAACGCACTTTGAAGGTGTGGCTCAGTCCTTCTCTGCTCTTACTGAAACCCAGTACCATCCCATACTCACCCCTTCATTCGAGAACGACTGGCTGTTCACGGAGATTGTGTAGCAGAGGAGGAGTGGGTAAAACAAGTTTGTTATCTCTATAACATCCCACATCGGGTTTTCAGATTTCCAACTGATTATATTATATTATATACAATACATGTTGTCCTATTGAATTAATATTAAATGATATGACCAGGTAGAATGTGCGACTATTCATTTGTGAATCTATTTATTTTGTTGATTTACTAATTGTCTGAATGTGCATTCTGTGAAATGGCAATATTTATTTTGCGGTAGGTAAAAAATACATAAATAATAAATAATGTGATATCAGCTTGAGTGATTTGTGTGTATGTACAGTGTATGTATGCACCTGAAAGAAAGAAAAGGCACTGGTTCATAATGTAAGCATCTTAAAACACAAAAGCACCAGTTAATTGGAGAGCTGGCGTCAAATCCCACTATAACAAGGCCGCATTAAGACAGATTGAACCATTGCAATACTTCTTGTGCATAGAAAGGTTGGATGAATGCTATTTTTAAAGTAGATAAATATTGCCAAAATAAATGCATCATGCTTGACATTAACTTTGATATGTTGTGGTTTACGAGCAATCTTATTCCATACATAATTCAGTAAATTCACTCATAAGGTTTGGTTGATGTTTGTTTTTGTTTGTATGGTGATTGTATGGTATTGTTGGGGGATGATATTCCTTTTATGGCCTAACACAAGAAATAGAACGTGGCTTGAATGATCTTAAAATATGGCTGTAATAATTACAGCTTGAACTTCCGTGTCAATTTACACAGGAGCAAACATTTGATAAATGATTATCATTGCACTTAAGACTTGTCATGAAACACAATAATGAACAAGATCAGGAAAACCCTTATTACCAAAGACTACAGTTAGCTATGTAGCAATACATACCAGATAATGAATTAATGGATGGATTTAAAACACTGATTCATTCAAACAATTCCTTGTTTGATAAAAAAACAACAACAACACAACACCTGTGGTCTAAGCTACACATCCTTTATCCACTTTATTCCCAATTGAAATAAAGGTGCAAACATCAGCCAACATTGGTATGTGGACGTAGAAATGTGTAGTACTACAAATGTGAGCCGTCCAGTGTCTTTGTGTTTCTGTATCTGAGCCTCCTGCATACTTAAAGCTGTGTCATACAGGCAAACAGGTGCTATGTACATTCCTAACAAAAATGCAAATAAAGACCTTTGTGTCCTGGAAAATAAATACAACATACGTGAAAAGTGCTCAGATATCTTCAAGGCCAGGGTTTAAAAAGACAATGTCTATTTTAGAACTGTAAAAATAACAAGCTTAATAGTGAGGGCCGATCTAAGGTAACGCCACACGCATCGATAATTTATTTAATGTAAGTAGTTTAAATTTAAAAAAAGGAAATAATTATGACTTAAAAGCCAGCTTGTCCTTTCTAGGAGTCTTTTTAGACACAATACCGATGCCAGTGTAATACAAGTGCCATATTAATTACACTGTTATTCCATTGTCCTATTTTCTCAACAGAATTTTTGGGTAAAAGGCTTAGGAAAGAAAACCACCAGATTGGTCTCTGAATGCTAGCCCTCCGTCGTCTCCATTGATCTAGATCTACAATGATACTACTCTAGATATAACAAATCAAAGTCCCTTTTCTCATCCATACGCCCACCATTTGGTTCAACAAAAAGCTCTCGTTTTTATAGAATAGAATACAGTTTATCAACATAAATGAATAATACATGTACAAGATGGCTAAAACAAACCATGATGTATTAGCTTAAAAATGACCCCATCAATCTTTAAAAGAAGCAGAAAAGCATTATTCCTTTGAGTAAAAAGTTACATTTATACAGTTCTCAACAGGCTAGAGTTAAGGTTGTTTTTGCAATGGTACACAACATGTAAAAGTCAACTTTTTTTTGTTTGTTCTGTAAGCAAAAATACATACAGCAAATAAACCAAAGAGAATACTCAATATGTTGAACAGCACTAAACACCTGATTACCAGATAGCCATTCACCAGCGGATCAGCTAATCACCTGTAATGCCATCCGGAACCGTCACAAGACACTGGCTGAAGAGACCGCATCAAGGGGAGGGCCCAGCCCAATCACCAGCACCAGCCACACCCGTCGGGAGCCACCATGATATGCAGACCATAATAAACACTGACAGAACGCAACCAGCAATCGATAACTTAAGTTCATATTCAGAGCAACAAAAAAATATACAAATTCCAATTCCTGTAAGAAGTATTATATTAAGACTTAAGTTAAGCAGATGACTCATACACGCTACTTTAATTACTAACTACATACTATTTCTACGCTATTATTTGCAGCAACCAGAATACAGGAGGTGCGTTTTAGCATGGCTGCCTGCAGGTCGTTTCTTTTCTGCATGGATGGTGTCGTTTTTATTTTGTATTTATATCATTATGACAATACGGTATGAAAAACATCGTTTGGACTGGTCGAGTGAGTAACAACGTGAGGTAACTTTGATGCTAATCCAGTGCCAGCGGAGACCCTGATGTTTCTGAGGAGATGTGTTGCTGGCTTTGCTTCAGATGCACATACGGTGTGGAATACCCCTCTGAGTTACCCTGGCTCACGGTCGTCACCTTCACACTGTCCACTCTCATCGGCTCGCTCTACCTCTCATAGTTCTTTTGCACTAGGTTGTATCATTTCAAGTTCAAATCACAATTTAGAAAACATGGTAAAAAGTTATTTCACAAACAAGCACTCTGTGAGCCTCCACGCACACACCTTTCGTTTTTGACGGCGAGTCGGCGAGGTCGAATTAACGCATTGAACCTTTGACCTTTTTCACTTGGCATGCTTGCTATTCTCTAACATATAAG
Source organism: Micromesistius poutassou (assembly GCF_964030765.1). Classification (NCBI taxonomy): domain Eukaryota; kingdom Metazoa; phylum Chordata; class Actinopteri; order Gadiformes; family Gadidae; genus Micromesistius; species Micromesistius poutassou. The sequence continues at coordinate 18,135,266 of NC_140278.1, forward strand.
ATTGTCTAAACCCCCTCGGAGGGTCAGTCACTCTCCGGTTCTGCACCAGCGGCTCCTCCACAACAAGGCGGCACGACGAGGAGCTGCGTTAAACATGGCTTAATACCGAGATAGCGGATACGAGCGATGGTAGCCGTTAGCATTCGCTGCTCATTCAAGCTTTGCGTGGGATCAGCTGATATGACGTGATCTAGCTAGGCCTGAGGGGGTGAGCGCTGGGAGGAGGGACGGGACTTTAGTTTTTCTCAACAAATGACACATCCTAGCGATTGACATGCTTTTGCGTCTGAATCGAACGCTTGAGTAAATGTGTAACCTCTGCTTTTCATCTCTGAGCCGGTAGAATCTGTGTCTGTGTATTTTTAACACAGGCAACATTCTCAAGAACCAGGAACAGTCTCATGTGTGTGTGTCTGTCTGGGTGCGTGTGTGTGTGGGTGTTGATATCTCCTTGTGTATGCACCATGTTTTGGGGATATGTGGTTTTCATCTACGCTCTATAAATATTGATGTACGGTGTATCTGTGGCATACCCCCGCACTCCACCCACTACCCCAGCCTTTGCCTCTGAGTAGCAGAGGACCAATACATGCATGTTACTGTGTGTTCATGTTTATGCCAGGGTGTGTTTGTGTGTGTGTGTGTGTGTGTGTGTCCCATGTATGTGTGTGTGTGTGTGTGTGTGTGTGTCACTCGGTGTTGTTGGCAGTGTTGTTGAGGGCGTAAGGGGGCAGGGCCTCCAGGCTGTGGGGGTCCGAGGAGGACGGGGTGGGGGTGCCCGGGAGCCCCGAGGAGGGGGTGGGCGAGGCGGGGGGCTCCTCAGAGTCCGAGTTCTCCAGGGAGAAGTCGTCCACCAGGGCTCTGCGGCCACGCAGGGCCAGGGGCAGGGGGGCACGCCTGGGGAGAGAGGAGAGCGGACGTGGGGGTCAGGGGAGGAGACGACCACTGTGATAACCCCTATATCATGAGCAATGATGAATTCTGAGAAATTAATTTTCAGAATAATATTGTTGGTGATTGTTGTCTTTAAAGGACAATTCCGGTATTTTGAACATTGAGCCCCCTTTCTGGTTTGTCTAGGATGAAATAGAGTGGTTGACACCAAAATTTTGACTTTTGGTCCCGTCTTTGGTATTTGGCTATTTTCAAATCGCCCCTGCCTGCATCAGAATGGCTGGCCATGGGCATCAACAAACCTGTCCTTAACACAACCCTAAACGTTCGTTTTCAGAATTGTGCAACTCACAGAGTGGTTAGTGGTGTTCGTTTATGTTCCAAATCAAGTATCGTAGCGAAATACAGTTTCTATCGTGTTTTAGCATTTGGCATTTTGAAACGGAAACAGAAACCGGACCGGAACCGGAAACAGAAAGGGGCTGTCTACGTTTGGTTGTAGTCTTTTCGCTCGGTTCTCCGTCTCAACAGTAGGGCTAGAACCAAGCTCTATTTCATCCTAGACAAACCAGAAAGGGGGCTCGATGTTCAAAATACCGGAATTGTCCTTTAAGGCATTATCCAGAGAAAGACATGTGGACCAGGAAATTCTGGTGAAGAAAGGATAAGCGGAGGACGAAATACAAATAATAATACGAACAAAGACAAGTGACAAAACAACAAAGACACTGAAACAAACTCACAAACACATCCACACCAACACGCGTGTGCTACACAGACGGATGGACCTACTTCTCTGGTCTCCACTCAGGGAGGCTGGGTGGTGGTGGTGATGACACAGATGAACAATGTTAGATGGACACAAGTCATGCGACACAAACACAACAAAAACAAACAAACAAAATCAAAATAGAACGTTATTGGGGGACAAATTAAAATTCGAGGAATGAATCTTGTTTGAACTCTGTGTGTGTGTGTGTGCCCTTTCTCTCCCTTTCTCTCTCTCTCTCTCTCTCTCTCTCTGTATTTTGTATTTAGACAATTTGGAAGACATGTGTTTCCAAAGTGGCTCACAATGAGCACATATGAATGATCAGTGAGGGATGAGGGGTTAGGCATGTCTCGCTGACACATCGGGGCTCAAACCCACACCCTCTCAGCTGGGAGTCAACCACCCCAGCTCTCTCTCTCTCTCTCTCTCTCTCTCTCTCTCTCTCTCTCTCTCTCTCTCTCTCTCTCTCTCTCTCTCTCTCTCTCTCTCTCTCTCTCTCTCTCTCTCTCTCTCTCTCTCTCTCTCTCTCTCTCTCTCTCTCTCTCTCTGTCTGTCTGTCTGTCTGTCTCTCTCCTCCAGCAGTAGATCTAGTAGTCTCTGGAGCCGTGCACCGGGGCGCCGTGCAGGAGCAGCCCCAGCCAGGGTTACCTGAGCTGGCTGCGCAGCGCGGTGATCTCCCGCGCCATGCTCTGGCTGCCGTCCGACATCTCCTCCAGCTCCCTCTGCAGCTTCCTCCGCAGGGCGTTGGAGCGTGAGTTCTCCTCCTCCACCTCCTCCAGCTGCCTCTTCAGCTGCCTCAGGCGGCCCATGGACTTGTCCAACTGGAGAGGAGGAGCAGGAGGGGGGAGGGGAGGAGGAGAGAGCAGGAGGAGGGATGGGGAGAATTGTTAGGAGGTGAATAGAGCAGTAGAAGGGAAGTGTGATTGACCTCAATCAGGAGGGTTGATGGTGTTGAGGGGGGAGATTAAAGCCCTGTCCCAATTCTCCCCCTTCTCCTAGATTTGAGCCCTAACCCTAGATTTTGCGTGTTCCCGCAATGGGGTAGGGTGTCCCAATACTTAAGGGAGCAAGGGGGAGTGCTGTTTTTCCCCTTAAAAATCATCCCTTGAACGCTAGCCAGCTCGGTAGCTGACTTGCAGCTAAGGGCACGCAAAGCAAGTGTTCTTGTTAAGGGGAGAGAAATGGGACTGGGCCTAAATCTAGCAGATTAGGACGTGGGACGTTTTTAAAGGGGGTCTGTGTCTCGCATTTGGCAGACAGATTATTTTGTTCCAACCTTTCTCACAAACAGATGCCAGGGCTGGATTAGGCTTATTTTGGATTGAGACTGATGGCTGAGGCTCCTATTCAACGCGCTTGTTAAAAACGGCCCAGTGAGAGCTGTGAGCTTTGCCCTGGTGACTCTCTCACAGTGTTGTTCAGATGTATCTGTGGCTAGGTGGTTGAGGACGTTTGCGTCTGACTTGCAGATGTTGATGTAGCCTGTGTGCCTGCATGTCAAGACAGCTGGAAGGTTTCCTCACCTGCTCCCGGTACTGGTCGGCATGCCTTCTCTCGTCCTCAGACTGCATCATCACCTCCTTCAGCTTCTTCTCTGTTTTCCGCACCAGTTTGTTGGCTATGGCTCGTTCCCTGGGAGAACACGGGTTTTGGGTTACACAAGCTGATGAATAGGGGTTTGAAATTCTGGCATGTGTGGGTGTGTGTGTGTGTGGGTGTGAGTGTGTGTGATTGTGTGTACGGGTCTGTATTCAAGTGTTTTTCGGATGCGTGTGTATTTGTGTGTAAACATACATTTCTATTTTGTGTGTGTATGTGCGTGCGTGCGCGCTTGTGCTTGTGTGCGTGTATGCTTGCGTGCGTGTGTGTGTGTGTGTGTGTACGTGTGCATGTGCCTGTGCGCATGTGCTTGCGTACATAAGTGTGCGTGTGTGCATGTATTCTTGCATGCGTGCGTGGGTATGCTTGCGTGCACGTGTGCGTGCGTGTATTCTTGCGTGCATGTGTGTGTGCGTGCATGTACGTGTGTGTGTGCATGTGTGTGTGCGTGTGCGTGCATAGGTGCAGTGCGGCCCTCACTGTCTCTCCTGCTCCAGCTGCTCCTCCATGGAGTCAATCTTGGCCTCCAGGGCTGCCACGCTCAGCTTGTGCTTCCCCCGGACCGCCCCCTCCATCTCCCCCAGCCGGGACTTCAGCTCCTTGTTGCTCCTCTCCAGCTGCTCCCGCCCAGCCTCCGCCTTCTGGGTCAGGGTCCTCTCCCCCTGCAGCTGCACCGTCAGGGTCTCCACCTGCACACACACACACACACACACACCGCCCCGGACCACCATGAGCACCATGTGCATGCGTGTGTGTGTGAGCGTGAGCTTAAGTGTGAGTGTGTGTGCATCTCAGCCTTGAAAAGTGTGTGTGTGTGTGTGTGTGTGTGTGTGTGTGTGTGTGTGTGTGTGTGTGTGTGTGTGTGTGTGTGTGTGTGTGTGTGTGTGCGTGTGTGTATGTATGTAGAGATTGTATCAATTCACAAAGAGGAGTGTGCGTGCGGGTACCTGTAGTGCGTTCTTGCGCTGTCTCTCGGCCAGCAGTTCAGAGTTAGTCTGCTCCTCCTCCAGCTCCTCCTCCAACTGGGTGATGCGTGACTCTAGCCTCCTCTTCTCCTCGCTCAGAAGAGACCTGGACACACACACACACACACACACACACATACACACACACACACACACACACACACACACGTAGACAGTGTTAGTGAAGCTCACATCCGTATACCAACATAAAGTTAACCTAAAGCGCATGTTGTGCATGTATGTCTGTGGTGTAACAGTACTGACTTTCCAGAGCTGCTGTTGACCATCTCATCCGCCAGCTCGTCTCTCTCCTGCTGGGCTTGTCTCTTCTGCCTGTCCGACACTGACAGCTCCTGCAGGCAGGAATACCAACAGATCACAGAGATGATTCATAATGTAATATTTTTAGATTGAATACACAATAGAGCAGGTGTTTCTCTCCCTTTACCCATCTCTGTCACTCACACGTGCACTTAATATAACTGTAATACAATACTATTACCAATAATTATACAGTATAGTCATTTTATATATGATATATATATATATATATATATATATATGCATAACATATATATTATTACATATAATATGATTATGAGAAAATGGTATGACAATAATATAATATATTTGAATACAATTCAAACATAATATAGCATACTCAAACAAGCAGATAAAAACCTTCACAGACAGACAGACAGACAGACAGACAGACAGACAGACAGACAGACAGACAGACAGACAGACACACACACACACACACAGACGGGCTCTCACCTCGGTGAGCTGCAGCAGCTCGGCCTCCAGGGTCTGCAGGCGCTTCTCGCTGTCCTTGGAGTGGGCCAGCACCTCCTCGCGGGCCAGCTTGGTCTCGTCCAGCTCCCGCAGGATCTCCTTCATCTGGGACTGCAGCCGGCGCAGCTGCTTCACCGCCTCCTCGCGGCCGCGCGTGGCCGCCTCCACCTGGGCCTCTGCCTCCTGCAGCTCCGCCTCCAGCGTCTTCTTCACCGTGGTGGCCTGCGACCGCTGGCTCCGCTCCTCCTCCAGCTGGGTCTCCAGCTCCCGCAGCTGGGCGGCGGAGCAGGAGGAGGTGGTGGTTAGGGGGGGTGGTTAGGGGGGGGGGGGGGGAGTTTTGTAGTCTTTATTGACTACAAAACTGGACATCTTGAAAAAGTAAGCCAATAGTTTCTATTGGCTTTTCAATATTACTCAAAGACAGTTTTAACAGGATTAATATAATTGGTAGTATTATTATTGATATCATTTGTTTGAGATAGCAATGAAGACTTTCCGACCAGAAGAACAGCATGCGTCCCGTCCCCCCCATCCCTGTCTCCCCTCTCCTCCCCCTCTATCCCCTCTCCCCTCTCCCCCGTCTCCCCCGTCTCCCCTCTCCCCCGTCTCCCCTCCCATCTCACCTGTTTGCTGAGCGTGCGGCGCTTCTCCTCGCCCTTCTCCTCGTTGGTGCTGATCTCCCTCTCGAACTGGGCCTTCAGGGCCTGCAGGGTGACCTCCAGCCGCAGGCGGGAGTTCTCGGCCTCCGACAGCTCCTCCTCCAGCTCCTGGGTCTGCCCCCGGAGGCTCTGGGCCTCCGTCTCCAGGGCCCGGCGCGAGCGCTCCAGCTCGTGCACCTGGACGCGGATCAACGCAACTTTAAACGTGCGGCTCTCGACGATCACAGTTGACATCTTCAATGGGCTTCAGGGGCCCATTGGTCTCCTCAGCCCTCTAAAGGGGCAAGGGAACCCCCGAATGAAGGAAAGGCTTGAAGGAACACAGAAGAGGGATCCCTCTCTCCACGGACGGAGAGAGGAGAGAGAGAGAGAGAGAGAGAGAGAGAGAGAGAGAGAGAGAGAGAGAGAGAGAGACACAGACAGAGAGAGAGAGAGAGAGAGAGAGAGAGAGAGAGAGAGAGAGAGAGAGAGAGAGAGAGAGAGAGACACAGACAGAGAGAGAGAGAGAGAGAGAGAGAGAGAGAGAGAGAGAGAGAGAGAGAGAGAGAGAGACACACACACAGACAGAGAGAGAGAGAGAGAGACACACAGACAGAGAGAGAGAGAGAGAGAGAGAGAGAGAGAAAAAAAAAAAGTAATAATAAGTATAATAATTAAAAGTTATTACGTTTTTGCCAACGTCGTCTTGCTGGTTGACCAGCTGTTCCATCTCCTGACGCAGCTGCTTATTGGACCTCTCAAGCTCCTCCCTCTGGTCCTGGGCCTCCTACACAAACACAAATCAAGATTCACAATTAAAAATATTTTAGTTAATAACTATTTAACTATTTAAAGAAAATCCCAACCAAAACCCAAACAAAAATGTGAGCAAAAAAAAAACACTAAAATGATTTGATCCAATCAGGTGATGGCGAGCGCTGCGTCGCCGTGGGTTACCTGGAGGGCCCGGGCCAGTGACAGGGAGCGGGTCTCCTTCTCCCGGTTGTCGGCCTCCGCCCGGTCCTTCTCCTCCGCCAGACGGGCGCTCACGGCCTTCTCCCCTCCGCCAGGCACTGCAGGGGTCACAGGGCGGATGTCAGGGGTCATAGGACATGGGAGGACTTTGTTCAGATGTAATATCCTCATGGCCTATCATTAATGTTTAATCATGGGGGAGTATAGCAGAGGGGGGGGGGGGGGGGGGGGGGCGTGTGTCGACCTGACTCTCAGTTCCGGGTTTGATTCCCTAGGCTACCCTCTACCTTCTCTAACCCTTATGAAATGTGTTTGACTTAAAATTCACCAGCCGTTGCCTCGGGGGAAAGCGTCTTCCCCAGATGTCTTAACACACAAGCACTATAATCTTCTTCCCAGTCCTCCTGGCCTTCCCTCTGTGGGCCGGCAGAGCAGCCTGTTGCAGAGCGTCAAACCGGAGTCACCTCAAGCCCCGGGTCTCCGGCCCGATCCGACCCCTCCCGCGCCTCACCTGGTCAAACTTCTTCTGCCTCTTCTCCAGGGCGGAGCAGTTCTGCCTCTCCTTCTGCAGGGCCAGGGTCATGTCCTCGATCTCCTCCCTCAGCCGCTCCCTCTGCCTCTCCACGCGCTCCTTCTCCTCCTCCTTCTGCCGCTCCCGCTGCACGGCGCCGTCCAGCTCCCGCTGCAGCTTCCGGCGCGTCTCCTCTGCCGACTCCACCGCCGAGTTCACCTCCTCCGACTGCTTGCGGAGCTCTCCCAGCTGTCAGTCAGGGGGGGGGGGGGAACGCGGTTCTGTTATGACCCCTCGCTCCAATGTGTGAGTGGTTTATTAATGTCCCTCCCTCCCTCGAGGGGGACGGTTCAAGAAGCAGGTTTGAATATCTCTATATCTGTACCTAGGAGCTTAAACAGAACACAGTAGAGTGGATGCCTCCCGGCACTGTCTGGACTTTCAGTTTGAGAACAGCTGAATTCCCAAGGCCTCATTGCCATTTCTGTGCTTATTTTTTACCGCTTGAAGCAGCCTTCGCCAGACCATGATTTATTTACTTTAAAAAAAGAACCTAACTTTTATTTTTATAGTATAGCGTAATAGTAGTTGCCTCTATTCCTTTATGAGTGATGCTCTAGTTTC
>NC_140278.1:18143238-18223238 GCF_964030765.1 Micromesistius poutassou
TCGGCAGCTAGCTAGCTAGTTTGGGCCCAGCGGGGCAGGGGGGGGGGGGGGGGGTCGTACTTGCGGGCCAGGTATCCGCGGGCGGCGCTCTGGAAGCGGATGATGGTGTCAGTGATCTTCAGGTCGCGCTCCTCCTCCAGGTGGCCCAGCACGCCGGCCCGGAAGAACACCTTGCTCTGGCCCACGCGGAACAGGTTGTGGTCCAGCTCCAGGGCCCGGATCTGCGGAGGCGGAGAGGGGCGGGTGGGGGTTATGCAGGGAGTGGGTGGTGGTGGTGGTGGTGGTGGTGGTGGTGGTGGTGGCAGCTCTCTGTTTGTGAGTTGAGACTGTGGTGGAGTGTGGCTGCTGCCGGCGGTGGGGGGCGGGGGATCACCATGAGCTCTGACGCCTGCTTCCCGTCCATGAAGGTGCGAGGTTATGGCGTTGGGAGTCAGGATCTCGTATCTAAGATAGGTAGAAAAATCTGTATTTAGTTTTAAACACATTTAGAGGTGATGGATGAGGAGCTTGAGTGAGGGGTGTTATTGTGCGTGTGTGTGTGTGTGTGTGTGTGTGTGTGTGTGTGTGTGTGTGTGTGTGTGTGTGTGTGTGTGTGTGTGTGTGTGTGTGTGTGTGTGTGTGTGTGTGTGTATGTGTGTGTGTGTGAGAGAGAGACAGATGGTTGTGAAAGGTGTGGAATTGCTTGAGTGGGCTGTCTTGTATAGCTTCTAACACAGGGGGACAACAAGAACAATCCCTCCTTCCAACACACACACACACTCGCACACACACATGCACACACACACACACACACACACACACACACACACACACACACACACACACTCGCACACACACACACACACACACACACACACACACACAGTGCCCCTACCTCTGTCTGAACTCCTGGAAGGGGATGCGGTTGGGGAAGCCCTGTCCTGCAGATACGGATCCCCTCCAGAACCCCGTTACACCGCAGCTGGTCCAGGACCAGGTTGGGACTCAGCTTACCAGCCTAGTGGGGAGAGAGGGGGGAGAGGGGGGGAGAGGGGGGACCGGTGAGGACCAGAACACATGGAGACAGGGACAGAGGGAGGGGGGGAGGGGGGAGGAGGACCAGAACACGTGGAGACAGGGACAGAGGGGGGGGGGGGGGAGGGGGAGGAGGACCAGAAACACATGGAGACAGGGACAGAGGGGAGGGGGGAGGGGGGAGGAGGACCAGAACACATGGAGACAGGGACAGAGGGGAGGGGGAGGGGGGAGGAGGACCAGAACACATGGAGACAGGGACAGAGGGGAGGGGGGAGGGGGGAGGAGGACCAGAACACGTGGAGACAGGGACAGAGGGGAGGGGGGGGAGGGGGGAGGAGGACCAGAACACGTGGAGACAGGGACAGGGGGGGGGGGGGAGGGGGGAGGAGGACCAGAAACACATGGGAGACAGGGACAGGGGGGGGGGGGGGGGGGATGGGAAAGGAATGGTCCACAGAAAGAGGAAAGGCCATGTTTTGATAAAGGAATGGAGGAAATAGTGTGTTTTGGGGGAAAGAGTGAGGGGGGTGGCCATAGGGAAGAAGGAAATTAGAGGAATTGTGGGAAGAAAAATCTGAAAGCAATTTGGATATATATATATATTTAATCTATATGTTATATTTGGGTAGAGAGAGGACATGGTGGTGGAGGGCCGGGGCGGAGGCCTCACCTTCTTCTCGTGGTTGGGGATGATGCAGCGCAGGAAGTTGGGGTTGGTGTTCCGGAGCGTGGCCATCAGCTTGGTGAGCGACTCCTTGTACAGCTGGCCCACCGTGCGGAACATCCCCTTCTTGGTCTTCAGTCCGGCCGCCCGAACGTCACGGGACCGCTGCTCTCCCCGCTGGACACCTGGTCCAGACCCACGATCCTCTCCACTGCACACACAACCACGCACACACACACACACACACACACGCGCAACACAGGCAAACACACACACACAGGGACACACACACGCACACACACGCAGGCACGCACACACACATAATATGTCTTATTACTAAGCCACCGATTGGTTAATAATCAGTGAAGATAACGAGGGCCAGCGCTACACATGTGATTCAAGCTGTTGAGTTTGGACTGAAACCATTTTGGTTCTAAAGTCACTTCATAAGGAGGCGGCTTCTTTACCCGATCTTTAAAGCCAAAATGGAGCCCAGTTTGCCAAACTCATCAACTATCTCAGACTCTGGCTGGCTTGGGAAATTAGATGGTATGAATGGACTTTGGCGCATATTCAGGATTACATTTTGTCTACTGTTTGCACAAACATTTGTAAACAGAGAATGTTTTTTCGATTCATTTTTTGCAATCCTGAATATTGCCCAGATGAAGAAAACTAGATGTCGCTTCAATGAAGATGCGTGACTACTGTGATTATGTGCTACAGAATTAAAATGAATTAGGTATGCATGTATAAGTGATGAAGAGCTGGCTAACACAACCACAGCACGCTCGCTAGAAGCCAACGAACGCCGTCAGTCTGCCGACGTCAACGATGGCAGCCAACAACACAACTTGGAAAACTACAAACACAAAACGCCTAAACTACAAACACAAAACGCCTAAACTACAAACACAAAATGCTTAAACTACAAACACAAAACACCTAAACTACAAACACATAACGCCTAAACTACAAACACAAAACGCCTAAACTACAAACACAAAACGCCTAAACTACAAACACAAAAGCCTAAACTACGAAACAAGCTCACACGCGCTATCGAACACACACAAAAACATAAGGCTAGCTAACTCGTCCAAACAGAACAAAAACAAACATACAGACAGACAACAACCAAAAAAGGGGGGAGGGGGTGGGGGTGAAAGGCAGGACGGAGGGATGCGGCGAGGAGAGTCGTGGAGGAGAAGGACACCTACTGTCGCCGCCATTAGCCTGGATCGTGGCATAGGAGTCAAAGAAGTAAACACGAGGAAGAGTCTGAATGTCTGAGGCGGGAAGCCGAAGGATGCACAGGAGAGGAAAGAAGGTATGGAGGAAGAAACAGGGAGGGGGGGGGGGGGGGGGGGGGAAGGGAAGGAGGTGAGTGGGAAGGGAGCAGGATGGATGAGGATTGTTAATAAGCAGGATGAGATGGAGAGTACACAAGGAGCAACAGGAGGAGGAGGAGGAGGAGGAGGAGGAGGAGAAGGAGGAGGAGGAGGGCAGAAACAACAGAAGAGATGTCAAAAAATGATTGTTAAATGATAGAGAGAAACAAAAGAGAGATAAATAAAGTCATTATACTGTGCAGCCGAGGTCATTAATGCGAAATTGGTTATTGCATAAAAAAACAATGTAAACAAGTCCGATTTTTGACATCAAAGTAAAATGGCATCAAAAAACAACAACATTATATACTGTGCACCAGAATAAAGGAAAGCACTCGGAGGCTGATGTGACTCTGGGGGCGCGGGCCTCACCCTCTCTCCACAGCTCAGAGATGAAGTGGTCCGAGGACTGGTGGAGGAGAGACGCCACGTTGTCGTTCAGCGGATCCATGTTCTTCACCAGCCAGTCGTTGGCCTTGTAGTCCACCTGGTCGACAATAACAAGCACACGCCTTATGACACCGGTACACAGCTCGGTATACTGTAGTCCAGTCTTCATTATTCACTTTTTCCTAATTGACATTTATTTTCCAATTTTTTCATCAAAAGTGACTGAGGGCAAACATGGGCGTGGCCTTTTTCACAAGGATGTTTACAACTAGACTACGGACGTCGGCCTTCAAACCAGCCGCCCTTCAGCGGTGAGTCGACCACTACACTATTCTGTAGCGTCAACGTGTGACCCGCGCTCTTATAAAGTATCAATGGAACGGTCTGACGCATTCAGCAGAGCTTCACTACCTTTCCGGCGTAGTGAATGATGGCGAAGTCGGCCTCCTGGCGCGGCTGTCGGGGCTTGAAGAACTTGGGATGGGTGCCTTGTTCACCAGACAGCTTGTCCACAAAGGAGCGGTCCGTCGCCCGGGGAAACCAGCATTCCTCATCCAGCAGAGCCAGGACGCCCGGGGGGTGGGCCTGGGGAAGGAGGGGGGGGGGGGGGGGTGCAGCCATTAAACCCATGAATGTGGCTTGGTTAGATGCATGCGCCACTGTGCGCACACTAAGTAATTGGAAATGCGGACAGGGAACGGAAGACCACTCTGCATCCAAACTAAATCAACGTGAGGTTGCGGCTAGTCCGTAATGTGCCCTTTCCATAATGGCCTTTCATGTACGGATATTAACATTTACATTTACGGTGTTTAGCAGACGCCGGTTAATACACACCGACGGCGGAGTCAACCATGCAAGGCGACAGCCAGCTGGTCAGGAGCAGTTAGGGTTAAGTGTCTTGCTCAGGGACACGTCGACACTCACACAGCTAGGAGGAGCCGGGGATCGAACTAGCAACCTTACAAGTCACAAGTCAACCTGCTCTACCTCCTGGGCTAAGCCTGACCCTTAATATGGCCATATCTGACATCTGTCTGCAGAACAGAGTTTAGATTTGTGATCCATATGCAATGAAATAGCACCACCGGACACACATGTGTCCAACTTGGTCATGAACCCTCTGTGTGTGTGTGTGTGTGTGTGTGTGTGCACGTGCGTGCGTGCGTGCATGCATGCGTGCGTGCGTGCGTGCGGCGTGCGTGCGTGCGTACCGGTCTCTCGATGAGGTCGATGCAGGGCTGCAGGTCCAGGCCGAAGTCGATGAAGTTCCACTCGATGCCCTCGCGCTGGTACTCCTCCTGCTCCAGGATGAACATGGTGTGGTTGAAGAGCTGCTGCAGCTTCTCGTTGGTGTAGTTGATGCACAGCTGCTCAAAGGAGTTCAGCTGGGAGGGGGGAGGAGGAGGCCAAGGAGAGAGGAGTTAAGAAGACCACCGCAGCCGAGGGGGCCGGCGCGCTTCAGTCAGCAGGTTCAACTCAACGTTAAGATTTAACTAGACGATAAAGATTTAACGACAGGCTTCATGCACGTGCGCGCGCGCACACACACACACACACACACACACCACAGTGCCTCTATTTATATTTTCATCACAGAATACACAACATTCATACTAAATATACGCATGCAATTATTTATACGAGAGTCTGCCTGAAGGAGATAATACAGACCGAACGCAAGAAGACACCAACCCCACCTGGAAGATCTCAAAGCCAGCGATGTCCAGGATGCCTATGAAGGAGGCGCCCTGCCTCTGCCGGCGGTCCAGAGCTCTGTTGATCCGGTGGACCAGCCATCTGAACAGACGCTCGTACGTAGCCTTGGCCAGGGCCTCCACCGCAAAGTCTGCCTGGAGACAGAGACCAGGAATACGGGTCACATGACGGGACAAGATGGTTCAATTCGATTTGATTTGATTTGTGTAGCCCTTAATCACTGGTACAGTCTCAAAAGGGCTCAACAGGCCATGTATTTATATGTATACGATGGCTAGGAGGATTGATTAACAGACGGACAGATGGATAGATAGACGTAAAGTCCTCACCTGCTCTTTGGTCTGGGCTTTCTGGACGTATTCCCGCCCTACTTTGATCCTGGGTGTGAGGATGGCTCGGGTGAACTCCACCACACTGATGCCCAGCAGGTGGCACATTTTCTGGGCAGCCGTGTCGTCGGGCATGGAGGCCTGGTCGTGGTTCTTCTCCTTGGTGAAGGAGATGTTCCCAAACTGAAGACCCGCAGAGATGACCTTTAACATGGCTACGGGCCAGACAGGGGAAAACAGAGGAGGAGGAGAAGAAAATAATGAGGTATAACATGGCAACACATTAGGTCAAACTTATGAGGCGCTGTAATTCAAGGCTTTAATTCAAGGCGCCAGTCATTGATGTTTTGTCCTTGATGTCGTTAACCAGCAGGGAGGGGTTATGAATCTTGCTCAGGGATGCCCGTAGGTAGACGACTGACGTGGGGGGGGGGGGGGGGTTCAAAACCCAGAACATTTGACCTGGAACCTTTCAACAAACCCAGCCTGTAGAGATGATCCTGATATTTATTTAATATACTTTATATTTGACTCTTATATGTGACTTACACATGTAAGTCAGTCTTACTACTCTCTAACCTTAACTCTAACCTTAACTCAGCCCACCCAGCCCTCCTCCCTGACCCCCCTGACCAGTGACGGACTGGACAGTCCGGCCAATCACGGAGCGGCATGCTTGTCGGGTTCGCGCGGCCCCTTCGTCACAACGGCGGCCCCACATTATCTCTCGGCACACTATCAAGCATAAATAGTGTGCATTGACGGTCTTTTACTGCTACCGCGCAATGCCAACCTTGCTCCGCCAGTCAGTCAACAATCCTGTCCGCCCGCAACAACCCCCCCCCCCCCCCCCCCCCCCGGTCAACAATCCTGTCCGCCCGCAACCACCCCCCCCCCCCCCCTCAACAATTCCACCTGCGGGGGCCTGTTATAATGTGCAAATGCCAGGGACGTTTTTTGATCCCAGTCCTTCACTGCCCCTGACTCTTACCCAGGGACTCCTCGGGGCTGAAGCCCATGATGGTCATGGAGTCCATGGTCTGGGTGAAGTTATCAGCGTCGCTCTGGCCCGGGATGGGGATGGAGCCCCCGCTCAGGAAGCGGTACTCGTCAGGGTTCCCTAGCAACAGGTCGGCTGGGGAGAGGAGAAGGAGAGGCGACCAATCAGGTGACAGAACACGAGGTGAGCGAGTATGGACTCCAGAGTAACATCCACCCTACACGGTGTGCTAGTGGTTTGAAGCTTGTGGGTGTGGATCGGTGACGGGTAAGGAACACCTTCACCTTCAGGGAAGAAAGTGTTGAAATGAGTGTTTTGTCGTTCTGGATTCTTAATGTGTGTGTAGCTAATCCGAGTCCAGTCACATTTATTCATGTGGCACTTAAACCACAATGGATTATTTCACATAAATGTCCTCAGAAGACCAACACGTTTCTCATAACACTAATTATGGGTCTGTTACTGTTCTGTACCAGGGGAACAGGTCTTAGTTTATCTTTTGTTTAGTCTACTGGTGCCCTGGTGTATAAACATGGCACACCTTTAACAAGTGTAATGTGTGACACCTCTGTGAAAGGGTTTATTGCGGTCTCAAAGGGCTTCACAAGTCACACATTTGACATGTATGCATCTCTGTAGCTCTGTGTGCCGCTCTCCTCACCCCTCGTGGCGTCTGACGCCCCAGACAGCAGCTGGTAGAAGATGTGGAAGGTCCTCTCGTCTTTGGCCTGGCGGATGGCCCGGGACTTCTCCAGGAGGTCTGGGCTCAGGGGTCAAGGGTCGCTACACGCTCAGTGGGTCGGACACCAGGAGGGGCCCTCTATGTGTGTCCCTTTAGCTATGAACTGGGGTCCACTACAGAGATGGGGTGGTGAGTGGGGACCCCAAACAGGCCGCTTTTGGGTTTACATGAAAGGATACAGGTCTCAATGTTAGCACCGACGATGTATCCAGCCACATCGAAGTTAATGCGAATGAATTTACCCTGAAGGGAAAGAATATAAATAGCTCAATTACATCTTGTCAATCAATATCAACACACAATATCAATCATGACTGCTACTATTAATGTTACTACTACTACAACTTCTACTATTAGTACTACTACTGCTCCTTTATTCATTCAAATAATAATAATTCAAATAATAACTACTAATAAGATATACAATTCAATGTTATTGTATTTGTACCACAACTACTACTACCACCACTACCACTAATTATAATAATTATAATAATAATGATATCTATATTTTACATATAATAATAAAATAATCAACAACTATTGTGTTCCTTCAAAGTCATTTCAATGCTTTACATAGACCCCGTCTTACAAATCTGGAAGAGTTGTCGTTCTTGACGGTCTTTGCGTTGCCGAAGGCCTCCAGGATGGGGTTGGCCTGTAGCAGCTGTCTCTCCAGCTCCCCCTGGGACACACAGCACAGCCTGGGTCAGCTCCCAGACAGCCACCACCCCCACATGGAGGACAGGTCCTCCAGGCTCCCTCATCACCAGAATGCACCACCACGCTTCTTCTGATCATTTGTTTTCTTTGCATTTCCAACAATAAAACAGATGTCGCTAAAGGGATTCAGCCTAACGGAGGCATGAGGACCAGTAGCACACACAGCATTCCCACAACCAGCACTGTCTTAACACCACCACCCCCCCACACACCTCAAAGCCTAACAGGAGCTCATCAATTAGTCCATAAGTGATGGCATTAATATTTAAACAGGCATCCCTGCAGGCAATGTACACCCCGACACACAGTGAGGGAAGGGACCAAGTGGAAGGCTTGTTGCTGGCTGCTGTACTCAGGAGGCAGATCTATGATGCTAATAATCTACAGTAGCTGAAGTCTGCTGAATTACATTACTCTGGCTGTCGCATTGGCAAGCGCAGTAGCGATTGTTGCAGTAGCAGCAGCAACAGCAGAGGGCAAGCAGACACTTTATTGCAGGCGGTTTGTGTGAGCAGAGTTAGCTGCGGGAGATTGCGACACACACATGGACTAGAATACCATCAAGCCACATTAGGCGGAGACACACACACACACATAAACACACACAAGCATGCGCACACATACAGTACACACACTAACACACACAAACACACGCAGACTAGGACGCAGATGATGTTTTGATTGATGACAAGCACACATTTCAAACAATGGGTACATTGAGTTGACACCTATAAACTCCACCACCTGCTGAGCCGCTTCCCTGTGTCCGTACTGAAACATGACAGCTATGCTAATAGCTAGCCTCGACAACTACGCTAAGAGCCCTGATCTCAAATTCCAACATTTGGAACATTTTTGACATACTCTACCGTTGTGTGTGCAATGTAACTGTACTCGTTATTAGCCATCCGTGAATATTAGAAGGATATTGTTTGTTTTGAAAACAAATCCCGGAGCATTTGTTTGTGTGATAAACAGAGTGAAGCCCCCCTCTTCATTCAGCTTTATTCAGATGCTGCTAGCCAATGGTGTTTCATGTCCTCTTACATTGAGAGTCATATCATATATATATACTATGTTATAATAATAAATAGAATTGAGTTATACTTAATATTCCAACATGTTAAAACCATCTGAATAAGCATAAAATTCTAAGCAAATAAATAAATAAATAAAATAACGTAAGCGTTTGTACGCTTTTATACTCACATATTGCATACTCTGGGGAGTTACAAAGCAATTGGTTTAAGGAGGAAGAGGATGGGTGGAAAAAATAAACAACAAATGAGTTAAATGGACACAAACAATAAATAACACAGCAATACAAAAAACAAGAAGAGCGTCAACAAAACAAGGACTACACACATTTTGAAAAGAAATGCAACATATTATGTGCTTGGTTATTAAAGACTGTTGTAAATATCATCAGTACATTTCAGAAGCTAAAGAACAACCTCACCCAAAACCAAACGCCCCGAAAAGCAGTTTAGACCCCATCTCTTCTATTGCAAACAATTTAATTAGCGCTAACGAGTGCCAGGGGATATCAATTATTTGTGGCATCGTCTGCTATCAGTTTCACTGAATCGGTAATAGCCCCTGCAGTGCCCTGTATCACCATAGAGGGCGCGGTCACGGAGGGTTGGTTTTTAAGGGATGGGTTGCTCTTTGAGCCAGCTGTCAGTGGCTCATTAGCCATGTCATTAGGAGTGAGTTCAGAGCAGAGTAGACCAGAAGAGGATAGAACAGGACAGGACCACTCACCCTGTTCACCATACAGCCTCTAGGTAGAGACCTAGTGCCGTCCATCTGCGCAAGCAGGGAGGAGAGCACAGCCGCAGACAGAGACAGACAGGAAAGGGAGGAGTGTGAGTGCAGGAGGGAATCAGACAGTATTGAGACGATGGAAGGGAATAACCAACCCAGCCTTACTGATTAGGAGGCTTTCTGCATGCATTATATTATGTAAGATGTATAGTTACGATTTAGCAATATCGTTTGAGAAAACAGTAGTAAGGAAGAAAGGGAGAAGGTGAAATACATTTTATGCCCGTTCCTTAATAAGATAAGGTACTTGTTATGCCCAAGAGTAAAATGTTAAGTCATTGCAGACTGGAATGAACACACCGCCATGTACAGCAGGTGTACTGATAGATGATAGATGGAGAGGATGGAGAGATAGCACGGAAAGACATGTGCGAGTAACACCTGATCCTTCCTGCAAAGGCAGTGCAAAGTCCCGCGTTAACAAGGCCTCCCCACCCTCCATTCCCCCTGGGCGGGCCTACCGTAGAAGACTCCTTGTTTCTTCCCGGAGCTCCAGTCTTGTGGGAGGAGGCCACGTGGGCCAGGTACTGGATCACCTTCTTAGTGTTCTCCGTTTTCCCTGCACCAGACTCGCCTCTGGAAGACACAACCCCACGCGCACACACACACACACACACACACACACACACACACACAAACGCACATGCACACGCACACGCAGATACACATGTATACATGTTGACAGTCGAATATAATCTTTTTTCTACAAAAAGTGGGATCCTCAAAAGAGAAAAAAACCCATAAACACACACAACACATGGTGTGGATCGTAAAAGGTGTATCCAAGCAGAATAAGGAGAAGGGAACACAGGAACAAAGGAGCCAGCACACATTCATCAGCCTGGAGTGTGGAGCCCCTACTGAGCAGGGGAACCACACAAGGGCCAAACAGAAAGCAGGTGTGCAGGGTGGGGGGGGGTTACCCGGGGCTAGTAAACCCTGTCTGGGTGGAAGACATGATCTCAAAACAGAAGCTCTGTCCCCAAAATGCGGGTGAGAACCCCAGTTCAGTGGGAACATAAACTGGGATCCTTTACAATGACAGGAAGGGGCAAGAGAGGAAGGAAGACATGAGGACAAAAGGGGGGCGGCAGATGGCAGGCCTTGAGACAAGTAGAGACACAAGACACACAAACACTGATGTCCATGGAAACACACACACACACACACACACACACACACACAAGCACATGCACCCACACACACACACACATGCACGCACGCACACACACACGGACACAAGGACACAAAGCCAATGGACCTTCAATCTCCACATAGCGATCACAGTGGTAAAGTCCGGCTACTCACGTGCACAGTATTGACTGGTCTTCTCTGTCTGTGGAGGGGAGATATAGAAAGGGAAGGGTCAGACAGACTCGTAGTGACTTGGTGACATGTGCTTCAACACCAGTTCCTCCTCCCAATGATAAGGCAATCATCGTGTTCAAGGCCAGTTACATGGACAGTGTGGTAAAGAGGATTCACATCCATTGTTATTCGAATCATGTTTGTTATGCTGTTCCCCATCACTGACTAAGATCCTGTCATAGCATAGCCGCTGGTAACGAATTATAACCCTGAACAAAACTTCCGTCGTAATCATTTGAGGTATTTGGATTATACTTTGGTCCTTGTTCTGAACCATATTTGATCAAAGGTGTAGTGTTTACTTTCCATTGAACCTGCACACAGTTTAACTGGCAAAACAAGTAGAGCCATGGACCTCATTATAAAACCCTGCTTAATCTGCACACTGTTTGTGTTATATCCCATTCAAGCATTGCTTCCAGAAAGCATAAACCAACATTCACTTGTCTGTCCCCACTTCAGTCGGAACCTGTCTGTGAACTTCTGTGAACTTTGTTCACAGAGATGTTGTGATTTGGTATGAAAAAAGCAGGAGTCTCGCTCAACTGGTCTTCCTTTAGCAGCAGCACACCACCCTGGTGTCAGACACAATGGGCTCTCTGATTTACCGGCAGGCTCTTTTTTATTCAGATGTTGCTATTACCATTCCCACGAATGAAGGGTGTGGGGGGGGGGGGGGAGAGAGGAAATGTGCCTTGATTCTCAGAATGTGAGAAATAATGGGAGTGGCATTGAAAGGCAGACTCGTTCTTATCCATATAATCTCATACGTCAAAACATTGCCCCATAATGGCTTTTTAACAAACATAGTTAGGACATTAGGACATGTCGGTGGGAGGACATGAGCGCACCCATCATCATGATGATGAGTGTGTGTTTGTGTATGTACCCATCATCATTATGACTGAGTGTCAGCTTAAGCCGTTCATCTAAACCGGTTGTGGCGTTTCGCCTCGCCGCCTTAGGTCTAGCTCCTTGCCAAAGGTTGTCCTCTCTCACCTGTACAACACCCACTTGACAAAAGATGACATAACTTTGCGTGTTGCTCAGGGAGCAGGTCTCAGGATCATAAATAACGGGTGAAGGAGTGTGATTATGTTTTACGACCACAGAGTGGCTGATAAGGGGCGGTGGATGTTTGCTACGGGTCAGAGGTAGCGGGGGGGTCTGGGGCGTACCTTGCAGCATGCTGCGGTAGGCCGCCTCGGAGATGGCGTAGATGTGCGGGGGCATCTCGTGGCGCTTCTTGCCGCGGTACATCTCCACGATGGACTCGGTGTAGACCGGCAGGTTCTTGTAGGGGTTGACCACCACGCAGAACAGCCCTGAGTAGGTCTACACACACACACACACACACACACACACACACACACACACACACACACACACAAGCAACCGCACATGCCCACAAACACACACACACACAAGCAACCGCACACGCACATACACACACACACACACACATGTAAATACACACACAGACACACATGTGCAGAATGTGCACATCACACAAAACACATACACAAACACACAAGAGCAAAGACAAGCAATATTAACTCTCGCCCGTGTGCCCCCTCTTTGCAATAGTAACCAGAGAGCCTTGTACCCCCATCCCCCTCATGCACCCACCCACACACACACCCACACACACCCACATACACGCACACACACAGGAATAACTTTGTAAAACGACCCCAAGCCTCAATCAACCCTTCCCTATCGGTTTCACAGGTGATGCCAGAGTGCTGGAGACTAGCGCACAAACTCCCACAACACCCTGCAGGCTTCACCACCACACACACAGACACACTGTTCCTAGTATGTCCTGGTCTATGTGGCTTTAGCCTGTAATACCGTTAAGTATGTATGTATGTATGTATGTATGTATGTATGTATGTATGTATGTGTGTGTGTGTGTGTGTGGGGGGGGGGGATGCGTGGAAGTATGTATGTATGATTGAATGATTCATTAATGTGTGGATGTGAATGTGTGTATAGGTTTGTATATCTGTGTATGTGTGTGTGTGTGTGTGCGTGTGTGTGGGGGTGGGGCTGGGGTGGAGCTGGGGGGGGCGTGAGTATGTATATGTATGTGTGTGTGTCAGTGGCGATTTCTCTAAGACTGCAAAGGAAGCTCAGCTTCCCCTAAAATTTAAAAAATGAAATGGTTAAATATATACTGTTTTGTTAACATTTCATTGACTAAAAATGCGTTAGAACACGTCCATCTCGAAGACGAGTTCATTCAGAATCAGCCGCTTATCGGCTGACTTGATTTCCTTCTCATACATTCCCGTAGCGTCACAGTGCATTTGCCTGTTGAAGCTCAGCGTCCATCGACTTTAATGGGGCTGCATAGAACAGCTTTTTTAGTGCGTCGACGGTCATTGGATAATGCTGGCGATTATGTCCCTCCCACGAACGCTCAGCGTCTCTGAGGGTGAATGGAGGAGTGGGCTGGCCTGGACGCTGGGCTTCTGCGTGATAATTGGAGGGTCTGCGAAAGACTGAGTTGCCGTTTGATTGACAGCGATTTTGAACTATAAAAAGTAGCCGTAGCTCTCTTTAGTCCTCAGTCCCATCGTGGATTTTGCAAATGAGTCGAAAGTAACTGCGACCTATTTCTTGATATTTGCTTTTGCTACAATTTTCATTGTACATTTCATACACTTATACATACAATTCCTTGTTTCAGTTTAACATAATTCCTTGTTCAAGTTTAATATTGTTTTGGTAGTTGGCCTGATTCAGGGAATCTGAATCACTCTTAATCACTTTGATTCAGGGAGCCTGAGGCCTGTATTCAGATCAGGACTTGCAGGGTGACAGGGGAAAGCTGTGTGATCTCTTGGTGTTCCTTAAAGATATGGAGTTGGACAGTGCAATGCCTCAGCTTAACAAACTGTTCTCATTAGTGGCAACTATTGGAGCTACATCTGCAGGTGTAGAAAGGAGCTTTTCCTGTTTAAAGCGGCTCAAAGTAGCCGTAGCTCTCTTTAGTCCTCAGTCCCATCGTGGATTTTGCAAGTGAGTCGAAAGTAACTGCAACCTATTTCTTGATATTTGCTTTTGCTACAATTTTCATTGTACATTTCATACACTTATACATACAATTCCTTGTTTCAGTTTAACATAATTCCTTGTTCAAGTTTAATATTGTTTTGGTAGTTGGCCTGATTCAGGGAATCTGAATCACTCTTAATCACTTTGATTCAGGGAGCCTGAGGCCTGTATTCAGATCAGGACTTGCAGGGTGACAGGGGAAAGCTGTGTGATCTCTTGGTGTTCCTTAAAGATATGGAGTTGGACAGTGCAATGCCTCAGCTTAACAAACTGTTCTCATTAGTGGCAACTATTGGAGCTACATCTGCAGGTGTAGAAAGGAGCTTTTCCTGTTTAAAGCGGCTCAAGTCCTACACCCATAACACAATGGGCCAAGGCCGTTTAAGCAGCCTAGCTCTGCTGGCCATTGAGAGTACACTGGTCAAGTCACTGGAAAAGACAGCTAGTTCGGTATGACAGAGCATTTCCTTCAAAAGGAACAGAGAGCATAATTTACATATACATAAATTGAAACTTTATATGATGTAGGCCGAAAAAATACCTTCTCTTTGAAAGACCAGCAGCCGCCACTGGTGTGTGTGTGTGTGTGTGTGTGTGTATGTGGGTGCGAGTGTGTGTGTGGGTACGCGTGTGTGCGGGGGGTGGGGCTGGGGGGGGCGTGAGTATATATGTATGTGTTTGGGGGTGTGAGTGAGTGTGTGTGTGTGGGTACGTGTGTGTGTGTGTGTGTGTGTGTGTGTGTGTGTGTGTGCATGTGTATATGTGTGTGTGTGTGTGTGTGTGTGTGTGTGTGTGTGGTGAAAATGTGTGTATGTGTGTGTACACGTCTGCACTAATGAAATGCATGTGTTTCCTCCACAGCGCCCCCCCCCCGACTCACGTAGATGAGGCCGGAGTAGTATCTCTCCCGCAGGTTGTGCAGCACCGAGGCCTCGTTCAGACAGGTCAGGTCGGCCATGTCCTCCACCTTGCTGAAGCGCGGCGGGTTCATCCGCTGCACCTCCTCCCTGGACAGGGTGAGCTTCCTCTGGCTGTCTGTCAGCTCCACCTCTACCTCGTCCCCGCGCTCCTCCCGGATGCTGGCCGACTGGGGTAGGGGTGGGGGGGGGTGGGGGGGTGGGGGGGAGATAGACAGAGAGACATCGAGAGGAGAGAGAGAGGAATGGAGAGGGGCGGAAAGAGAGAGAGAGAGAGATAGAGAGAGAGAGAGAGAGGGGAGACAGAGAGGAGAGAGATGGAGAGGGGAGAGATGGAGAGGGGCGGAAAGAGAGAGAGAGAGAGACAGAGAGAGAGAGAGAGAGGGGAGACAGAGAGGAGAGAGATGGAGAGGGGAGAGATGGAGAGGGGAGGAATGAGAGAGAGAGAGGGGGGGGAGAGAGGGGGGAGACAGAGAGGAGAGATGAAGACAGGGGAGTAAAGTGTGAGAGTATTGATAGAGATATATAGAGTGGAAAGAGGGGAGGACAAGGAGATAAATAGAAACATTGAGAGAGAGAGAGTGAGTGAGGGAGAGAGAGAGAGAGAGAGAGAGAGAGAGAGAGAGAGAGAGAGAGAGAGAGAGAGAGAGAGAGAGAGAGAGAGAGAGAGGAGGAGAGGAGGAAATTGGAAGAAATAGAGAGCAAAAGACAGCGGGGAGAGACGGGGAGAGATGGGGGTAGAGGGCACATGTGGGAGAATTGTTGAAAGAGAGAGAGAGAGAGAGAGAGAGAGAGGGAGAGACAGGGAGAGAGAGAGACAGTGACAGACACAGGGGGAGAGACAGAGAGACAAAGAGAGACACACAGAGAGACAGAAACAGAGAGAGAGAGACGGGGAAAGAGAGAGAGTGAGGGAGAGAGAGAGAGAAAGAGAGAGAGACACACACACACACACACACACACACAGTGAGAACATTGACACAATAGCAGTGAAGAGGCGTGATGGAGGCGACGGGAAGTGTCCCTCAGAGCAGCACATTCTTCATGTTGTGGTCAACTGACTGGAGGAGATGCTGTCAGCAGTGTGAAGCATGAGGTCAGGAGGCCGCCAACGCCGATAGACTGTCCTTGCGTGTGCGTGTGCGCGCGCGCAGCGCGCGTGTGTGTGCGTGTGTGTGTGTGTTTCAAGACTCAAGGATACCACCAGAATGGGCATTGTCGTCTATATACGATGGAGATGGAGTGTATTTGCATGTACAGTTGAGAATGTGGGTGTGTCTGTGTGTGTGTGTGTGCCTATGTGTGTGCATGTGTGTGTGTACTGTATGTGCTCATTTACGTGTGTGTGTGTGTGTCTATGGGCCCATGTGCGTGCTGTGTGTATATGAATGAGTGAGTCCTTCTCTCAGATCATGAGTGTAAAATGAAGTCAGTGTCTTTGGCTCTGGCCTCTTTACTATTAGCAGGCTGAAGGAGAGTATTGTTCTATTCATAGAGCCCTCTATCAAAGCTGCCCAATGGCATGAGGGAGAGAGACAGAGGGGGAGAGACAGAGAGAGAGAGAGACGGCACAAGATAAGACGGAACTCGCATTCATGTGTCGCTTTCTCTGAAAGAAAGACCAAATAGATGTGCACGCTGCTGGAATATTATTTTGCGTTACAAAGCAGCGGGACAAAGGAGGCGAGCTGCGGCCTCATGGTAGTGGTTAGGTCTAAATGTGTTTAGCAGGAATCACAAGGACTTCAATAGGCGGCCGTGGAGAGAACAAAGCAGTAGAAGAGTCCAAACGCAGGGAAATACACAGCGAATGGCCACTCATTACAGTTCACGTGCACACATGAACACATTACACACAATCACAGACAAGACAGCCCACACTGACACTGACACACAAACAACACAAACACTCACACACTGACACACACGCAGACACTCACACACACAGACACACCCACACTGCCTCGCCTCGTCTCACCTGTTTGACACACCCAACAGTGGAGAGGCATGTACACACCCAAAGCTAATTATTTACCAGAAAACAATTTCCACTGTAGATAATAGAAAATGAATATGGTGGAATATCAGATCTGACACAATCACAGAGTCGCCCATCCAAACCCAGATTCTTATAGTTTTTCCACAGTCATGATCTCAGACGAGGCTGAGTGGCTGAGTGAACCACGCCCTCTCCAGCGGGCCAGGGGGAGCTCACCTCGAAGCCATGCTTCTCTGAGGGGACCCACACCAGCCTCTTGGCCGCCCAGTCAGCCTGGCTGGCCGATGAGAACGAGGCCGTGGAGTTGGCGGTGGGGGAGCCCGGCGTCACCCCCAACGTCAGGAAGCGGGTGACATCATTGACGCCGCCCCCTGTTGGCTTGGACATGGTACTGCTGGCACTGCTTAAAAGGAGAGAGAGGAGAGAGCGAGAGAAGGAGTTAGATATGAATGAACATGGGCCGTTCTGGGGGGTGATGTTTTGCTCTTCGTCACAGACCCAGTGCTGCTTGAGCGGATGCACACGAGAACGCTGGAGAGGGTAGCGTACAGTCTGTGTTTAGCCATGACCCTGATTAGCATGCCAAGACAGCACACAAACACACATGTGCACACACACACACACACACACACACACACACACACACACACGCAGACACGCACACAAACACACACGCACGCACACACACAGGCGAGAAAGGAGAGCAGGCAGCCTAGCATCCAGGCCATATACAACAGAGCCCGGGCCAGGGATGGCCTAGTTGAGAGACATGGCAACTCAAGGAGACAACTGACATGGAAGAAGAGGGAGTGGGGGGGGGGGGGGGAGAAATTTGTCAACTGACTCAATAAACTGACATGACAGCATGAGTTAGAGAGCGTGAGAGAGGGGTGGAGGAAGAGGAAAGGTGGAGTAGACGAGAGGAGAGAATTGGTGTGGCGAGATCTGACGGTTCACTTTCTGAAAAGGACGACGCCTTCTTCCTCTCTCAGGCTGACCCGCTCGAGACACTGACGTGAGGTCACATGTTGCTCCCAAAACAGTGAAGCGTGACTGTGGATTTGAGATGATGTTGGTGACAGGGGAGATACAACTAGGGCTGGTTACTACTACTCGCCCCAATCGTGAAGCAGCTACTCCCTAAAGCAACCTTAGACACGACTGAGAACTCATTCTATCAAAGATCATGGAAAGAATTACTCATACATTATGAGTTATTGCTTCTTTGTTGTTGTCAAACTAATGACAATAACCTATTCTAGAGAGGCTTGATGATCGATGTAAGTGTTCAATCATTGGTTGACAAAAGAGTCAGCTACCCATACATCCCATAATAATCCATTAGTGAATGCTTATTTTCTCTCAGGGGTAAATGAAGGCCCTATAAATGAGAAATCAGGTTTCACTCAGTGATCAAATGTGATCAAATGTTTGATTTCGAGTCTAGATGCCTATCATGGGTTATTAAAATGAGCTGCCCACATGACACAGTTCACACCGTGTGAAAGGTATTCTCTCTCTCTCTCTCTCTCATTCTCTCTCTCTCTCTCATTCTCTCTCTCTCTCTCTCCCTCTCTCTCTCTCTCTCTCTCTCTCTCCCTCTCTCTCAGGCTGTGTTCTTGCGTGTTTGAGCTACCTGTCTCCTCCGTGCCTAGCTTGGTATGTCATCGGTCCTGATTCCTTCTGCCCCTGGCTCTTGCTGAGTGTCTGTCTGCGTGTCAGGCAGTCTGCGGCATGCAACCAAAATGCTGTCAGCAGCATACCTGTCACTAAGGTCACCATGGGTGTGGAGGAGGAGGAATCCCAACAAAAGAATGGCCACCACCCATGGAGTCACTATGTGACACATTTAGTAGAATAGGTGAATAAACATTCCACGACGGACCTACCCAAAGGCACTGAACGTACACTAGCACGTTGAAAGATGTGTGTCACTCCAATTAATAATCTCCAGGCCACCCGTTTTATAATCATAATTTATAGGCTACCCAATTAGGTCTGCCAAACATTTTACACTTCACTACATAGTTCTGATAAGAGAAAATGGATTTGTTATACATGTATCAACGTCAGCTGCCGTTTCAACACCATTATAGGCCTACACCTATAGGAACATCTGGAATTTTGGTGCATTACAGCAAGACTGAGCACCAGACCAGCACGTTAGAAGACTCTCCTCCATAGCAACACCTAGGATACCCCGCAGCAGCAGACTCACACAGACAAAACATTCAGAGTTTGAAACGGGGGTCATTCACTGCAGGGGTCGTGTCGTGTGTGTGTGTATTCATGTGTTAATGCGTGCGCGAGCTTGTGCGTCAGGGGTGGGGGTGCTAAAGACGTATTTTAATTATTGGGTGGTGATGATGGTGATCGAACCGCAACGCTCTAGTAATATGTGATGCTGTCTCAACGCATTCAAATAGATGTGGACAGACGTGACATTTCCTCCGTAATTACACCACGTCTCAGCTTATGGCAGTGAGATCATTCTTTATAGATCATAAGAATTAGGCTGCTGCTCAAATCGTGCAACAATCGCAAGCACAGTGGAAACACAACGACTGAACGATCACATTATCACCACGAATATACCTCTAGTACAATTAATATGTAGCACAGCAACAATAATAGAAATCATAACCATTTTCATAATCATGTTTTATATGTTGTATACGTCTATGGTGAAATCTGCCTACGACACTATATTGTGCTCCAGCCTGCGGCCAGGCCATGTCGATATGAAGCCTATAGGCAAGGGCGTGAATGGGGACCACACCAGCACCCCTTTTTCCAACACACTAGCATTTCTAGGCGTCATGCCACCAGCCTTCAGACTATCCTAGCGAGGTTAGCCAACCCCACCGAAACATAATACGTCGCCTTTCACAGGGATATCACACTCGCTATTTACGACTGGATTAGTATAATTAAATCGCTCACCTTCAGGATCCTACCCGAAAAGCGAATAAGGCTAGAGTGCGAGGAAAATCAAAGGTGGTTGGTTCTTTTGTTTTTTTCCCCCTGATTAATAAGTGTGTACCTACCGCAAATGCGGCTTTATCATTGCACCGCTTTCTCAGTGAGCGCCGCACACACACTTCAGTGGGAATAAAGATACAGAAGAGGGCGGGCCTTCGGCCTCGGCCGGAGAAAGCCCTTCCTACATATGCACCAATCAAACGCGAGAACAGATTTCAAGACGCGCCTCCGCCACAAGGACGTCCAATCACAGCGTACAACCCTGCGGTGGACCCGCCTTATGAATGAGACAAATGCGCACCGCCTTCTCGCTGCTGTTACACCAGAGTCGCGGTGACAAACGAGGCTGGAGAGACACAGCGAAAGACAAACCGCCAGCCCCTCACCGTTTGTATTAAATGTAAAAGGCGGAGCGGTGCAGCAGGTGCCGACGCATCACTGGCGCTATACAAAAAGAGACGCGCACTCGGTTGGTGAATCTAATTGGTAAACCTCCCAGACGGTCTGCGGTCTGGCTCTCTGATAGAGTAGGCCTACGAGAGGACGACCACAAAGGTTTGTCTTGGGTAATCTGACCCGGGGTCTGCGAAGACCCCCCCCCCCCGCCCTGCTGGCCTGCTGGAAAGGAAACCAAACCACGCACGGCAAGCGAGGAAGACGCCTCAGATTCTCAACGAATAGTGTATTTATTATGTATCGCCCATGGTCGCCTTGGTGTAAGGTTATTTACGCAGAGATGTTAGTTTAGGTTTGATATCGGTCGGTGGTTAATTTCTGGTGTGAAACAGGTCTAATGTAAAGGCTAATAATAGGCGTGAATGTGACCCTGGGGTCCATAACATGGATGATGCATATTGCAGGTCACCCAGCCCTATGCGTTCAGGAGACATAGAAAACAAGACGTAACGTAACAAACAACGTAAATATGCGTGCTTTATTCACTCCACAAAGTGCCAGTAACCCTGGAAGCCCTCAGTCACAAATATCCGTGAAATTACAAAGTAGGCCTTTATAGTGTAGCCTAGTAGAAAAATAGGACCGGAAACTAGGCCTACTGGTTTTAATTGATTAGTGTAGTGGTGTGAATTCGTGGTACATTTGAAAATAACAATGACATGGAGAAAAAATATAAAAATACAAGATAGATTAGGTCTACTTGAATGTGCGTAAACTGCCAGGGGAACAGAATAATCCATCTGAGAAACGTATAGGGGGGAAGTGATCGATGCCGTTTGGGCCCCAAGTTCATGTTACTTTCCATAACAAGTGGTGACAAGGTGGAAGACATGGCCGGCCATGTGGTCTATTAATAGAACAGAATGACCGTCAAAGACTCAACGTGTAGAAAGGGAAGAGAAACACAGGACAGTGAGTACACAAGCAAACGACTACAGAAAACAATGCCTGGTCAAAGGTAACATCTCAGACTGATCATGATGAACTCATACACACTGCTGCTACGCCCTGCCCACCGCTTCTGATCCAGACGCAGAAGAGCCGTAACCAGTGATATTTGCGTCCAGTGGTATTAATTACACACATTGCCATTGATCAGAACATCAACCAATAATTCCCAGGTTAATCCACTGTCCAAAACAAAAAAGTGGTGAAGAAAGCAAACACGGAGCACATTATTGGAGCCATTGTCGCTACAAAGCTGCCGTCTCTGCAAGTATAGATTATTCATTTGTCAAAATATACATCAATATCCATGCAGCATGATTGGCTTATGAAGCAATCATGTAGGCCCTGGGTTACGATAGCAGGCCTTTGACATTATATCCCCAATAATCCACTTTATAAAACACATCATTTAGATAAGAATGATCAAGCAAGCTGTAACTAGAACCAAATTTGCAACCAATTTGAATAATATAAGATTTATTCTGCCTAATGTAGGCCTATTCCAAGATGACTAACAGTACTCCTATTTACTCTCCACACAATACAAAATAATTAATATGTTCAAAAGCATAAACAGACTGTACTGCCATCCACCAGGGTCCAGTTACAAAATAAGGTATAGTAATTGTCTTGATTTAAAGGCACCGCCCACTGTTCTCTCACACGTTGTGAGATGGACATAAACCAAGAACCTCACCAAAATAACGATCACAATTCAATTAGACGAGTCGGTACATGAAGAGAAATCACGTTTCCGAATGTCCCCTTTAAATGTACACACCTGGTTAATGGGAAGTTATGTTTTTGAATTTGAGGTTTTGGTTGTATACTGCCAATTGGAGCAACCCCTTACCTTCGTCTTAATTAATAGCCCTTACCCTGGCTATAATTAAGACTGGGGCATGGGCCTTTCAGCCTACAATGGTGTCAACAACAATCTCAGGAAAATAAGAAATATATACGATTGTATTGACTGGGAAATGTATAGTGTATAGGACATATAGATGCTATTCAATAAATTGATTAATTGATCAATTAATAATGCATACATTGACAGCAAGTTCTTCCTCACTGCTGTGTTTCAGTGTATACCTCCTTAAAGTGCACACTCAGCATTCATGTGAATACCAACCTTTGCATGTTATATTCATATTAGCATTACATGTTTATAAACTCGAAAATGTACAGTACATTACATGCAAAGGAAACTGCTGGGAATTGCTGCTACTTTCCAGAAGTTTCCCTGTGTTGATTCTGTTCCTCATTGGCTCTACCAAGTAATCCAACACTTAATGGAAAACCAGGCAGAACCTTAGGCAACTTGTACAAGACATGAAGATTAATTTGCCTTACTTACCGTAACAAAAAACATTCAAACATCAAATTACGAAGATCATTATGGAGTCAAGTCCTTGAAGAAACTCTGTGTGACTGAAGTCCATACATATTATCCATAATCATACATACATCTTCATCAAACACAGTAATTGGAAGTGCAGTGAAAGGTTACAGTCATCGGGGGGCGCTGTTTCACACGCTGCCAGCTAGATGGTGAGCCAGATGAGCATATTGCGTTAGTGAGGGGCCGGCCAGAGACTCAACAGACGTGTTAATGATTGTGCAAGATCGCCAGGACCAATCGGCCAACTGGGCCAGCGTAGAAACCCATCTCCCCATTAGAGTGACCCCCAACAATTCTGTCTTTTGGGCCTATCTGGCCTACTCTGCCTATCTTTACCTCTACCACTGGAATCTGTCTTTCTTTTCATAGACTCTAGAGGCAGACTTTTCTGCCATCTTGTCTCTCTCACTTTGTCTCTATTTTCAATAAAGAATACGTAACATTTGTCTATTTTTTCTTTCTTGCCCTTAAATAACCAATTCCAAATATCATGAAATTAGCAATAATATTACTATTCTTCCCTCAATGTTCCTTTATATGTCTGAAATTGTCAGCTTTTCTATCTATTCCTCGTCTGCTTCCCTATTCCTTGCCGCTTCAGTTATAGCCTCAAGCTTTCCTATCTTTCCTGGTTCTCTGTCCTGAAGCCCCACCAACAACACCACCCGCTGGGTCAGTTGTCGTGGGGGTGTTCTGAGGGGAAGGGCCGCTGCGTGACGGTGGTCCGGAGGCCGTTCTGGGGGTCGCTGTCCGGGGAGCCCAGCTGCAGGGCCACCTCGTTCTCGTAGCAGAAGGACGAGCGGGAGCTCTGGCTGCTCTTCTGCTCCGCCAGCTCCTTAGCGCTGCAGGTCGGCGTGCTCGGGATCTCGTACGTCCGGTTGAAGAAGGAGTAGTCCACCTGGAAAAGGAAGGGGGGGAAAAAAAAAAGAACTCTAGTTGTAAAGTGAAACACACGCATGGACCTCCATCAGTCGGTCTCAGTTATAAACTAGGAGCTGTGGAGTCCACACCCTGGGTTGCCCATTAAGAAAACGCTCAGTTGTTGAGGTTTACGTACTGTTGTGAGTTTCTGTTTTGGGGCTCATTTACTGATTTGCATCCTTTTGATTTAGCGAGTAATCATTTCGGATGGATGGTATCGCAACGTTCAACGCTTGGAAGCTGTTAGGTCCCTTGTAGTGTAGTTCATCTGTGTTTTTCTTCTCAGTTTCCATTCTTTCCTTCCATTCTTTGCTTGGAGTTTTGTGAGGAAACGTAACCCTACATTGGCTGTCGGAAGAGCCCCCACCCCCCTTGAATACCTCAGTTGTCCTACCTGGTAGCAGTCTTTCCTCTCAAAGAGCACGGGTTCAAAGCGCTGTCCCCAGTGGATCTCGGAGGCCAGGTAGGAGCTCCGGCACTGCGTGGTCATGGCCGTGGCCTCCACCATGCCCTCCAGGATCACCACCACCTCCAGCTCAGAGTCCTTCTCCAGCATGCTGCGGTCCATCTCGTAGAAGGGCGACTCGTCGTCGATCTCGTGCACGATGGTGACTGGGGAGACCAGGAAGACGCGGTCGGAGCCCGTGTCGAAGCCCACGTTGATGTCGGCGTTGTCCAGCGGGATGTACTCGCCCTCTGGGGTCACCCGTGGCTGGGGAGGGGGTGAATGGGAGTGAATGGGGTCGGGAGAAATGGGAGGGAAGGGAGGAGAGGGGTACATGATGAGGGGATGAGAGTCAGTAATGAGGTATAGCAGTGGTTCTACACACTGAACTCAACTTCACATACAAAAAGGTGCATTTGTTTGTCTGTCGATGAAAGGTCAATACAGTCAAATAAAGCCAAGCAGTGACTTAGTGAATCAGAATGGCTAGTGCTATGCCCCTCCGTTTTTTGTATAAAAAATACTGGGACTTGAATGTTAAGATAAGATGTACAGAATTAATCCCAGACAGCAAATTGTGGCTATTTTAAATCACAAAAAGGTGTCAATTCAATTTATAAGAAAAAGGATTGAAAAACATGCATTTTCCTTTCTCACAGGCAACAAATGACTATGTAACCATTACAGATTGGACTCATAAGTGAGCCCGTCTTAAATGATTGTGCCGGTTTGTTATTGATAATGTCTATATTGAGATGAAACGCTGATCTAAATCATTTTTGTTCAACTCACCTCCTCTCGCGTTGTACGAGTGGCCATTGGTGTGTAAACACAGTTCAACACAGAAAAGGAGTAGGCACTATCTGAGAAACCTACCAAGCCAGGGCAGTTTGTATGCTTTCACTTGTGATGGACGAGGAGTGAGCTTTTTGAACAACAAAAAAATATTGCTGATATACATCTGGACAAAAACAATGTTAACAATTCACCTGGGGTCTTTGCAAACCAGCCTGAACGTTTAAGTGGTCTGTCTGTACCTAAGGCTATAGCTAACCAAGGGCATTTTATTGTGCAATCTCCAGCACCAGCATAGAGAGATGGGCATATCCGGTCTGATCCATGACAACCTAATCCCATCAATCCGGTCCCCTCTCTGGCATTGCCATGATATTAAGTTATTAAATGTCAAACTGTTAAACCTCATCCTTCAACAGAGGTTGACTATGTGACGTCACACGCGTCATCCCATCACAATCCCCACACTTCCCTGGTACCACAAGATGACGTCCCCTAGTGAAATAAGCGGCCAGACAGGGAAGTAGGGAGCGAGACAGACAGCAGACAGCACTGCGAACAACAGGGGAGGATAGCGGGTCGCTGGACGCTGGTTCTCAGTTCAAGAATCCTGCGCAAGTTAATCCATGCTAAATCTTCTAAACCCCCCTGAGGGAGTATACAACAAGCTCTTATTAACTACAGATGACACACGATACAGGCCAGATGGCCCCTCTCTCTCTCTCTCTCTCTCCCTCTCTGTCTCTCTCTGTCAATCTGCTGAAACCTAACATTTTCGTTCTCTGTCCTTGACTAGCTTTTTTTTTTTTCTGGTTTATGTAGGTTTACTCTGAAATGGGGATAGTTACAAGTTACAAGAAAATTACACCTTGTTTTAATTGCGTACCTTGTCAACTACCTATGGATACAAACTT
Source organism: Micromesistius poutassou (assembly GCF_964030765.1). NCBI lineage: Eukaryota > Metazoa > Chordata > Actinopteri > Gadiformes > Gadidae > Micromesistius > Micromesistius poutassou. The sequence continues at coordinate 18,169,251 of NC_140278.1, forward strand.
CATAAATGTAAAGCACGAAGAGCTACTCTTGATTTACTTGGGCATGTCATTTCACACTAGGATTACCTAAAAACACTTAAACATTGAACAAAAATAATATACTAATTTAATCCATTGCATAACAGATAGTGGGCGTCAAGTCCCCAGAGTCCCTGACTGTCCCTGTATATAACAGTGGCTGTCAGCTATTAGTTCCGTTGAGTATTCAGAACCCATTAGAGTGGATAAGACCACCCGATTATACAAACAAATAAAAGGTAGTCATGACCTCAGCCTTATCTAAACCTCTGTCCCTGTCCCTCCTCTTACCTTGAGCAGCTGTGCCCGTACGTGGGCTTCTACCAGGTGGCTCTTGCGCAGGTTGGCCACCCTCCACATCATGCACAGTTTCCCGTCCCTCAGCGCCACCACCGCCGTGTCCGAGAACACCAGCGTCTCGTTGCGCTTCTTGGGCTTGGCGATCTTGGCCATGACCGCCCCGATGATGAAGGCGTCGATGATGCAGCCCACGATGCATTGCAGCACGACGGCCATCACCGCCAGGGGACACTCCTCGGTTATGCTGCGGAAGCCGTACCCGATGGAGGTCTGAGTCTCCAGCGAGAAGAGGAAGGCCGCCATGAAGCTGTTGACCTGGAGGAAGCACGGCTCCACCACCACCACCACAGGCGCCGGCCCTCCGCCCGACTCTCCCCCGGGGCCCCCGGGGGTCCCCTCGGTCCCCGGGGGGCCTCCGCCGGAGACGGGGGCGAGGCGGACGGAGAGGTCCCCGTGCGCGGAGGCGATGAGCCAGAAGGCGAACCCGAAGAGCAGCCAGGAGAGGAGGAAGGAGAGGGTGAAGATGACCAGCATCCAGCGCCAGCGGATGTCCACGCAGGTGGTGAAGAGGTCGCTGAGGTACCGCTGGCCCCTCTCGCTCATGTTGACGAAGGTGACGTTGCAGCGCCCGTCCTTGCCCACAAAGCGTTGCCGAGGCCGGCGGCTGGGGCGGCGGCCGGGGCGGCGGCCGGCAGAGGCAGGGGAGGACAGGGAGTCCTTCCCTCTTCCTCCTCCTCCCCCCCCGCCACCGCCGCCGCTCCCGCTCCGCAGCCCCGAACACAGCCCACCTCTCACCCCGCCTTCTCGCGTTCCGCCTCCCCCGGCCGCCTCCTCCGTGGCGCCCGGCCTCCGTGCGTCGTGGCTGTTGCCCTGCAGGCCCGGGGCCTTGCCGTTGTGGGTGGGGGACGGGCTGGTGGGGGTGCCCGCGCTCAGGGGACTCCCACCGGCCCCTGCCGTGTCCGCAGCACTCTGCGCCAGCCTCATGACCTCCTCCTCCTCTACCGGCCCGTCAACCACAGCGCTGAAGCGCCGCTTCACCCGAGCTGCTCCCATCCTGCACTTGATATTTCCCAGAGTCCCAGTCTCTCAGGGATGCACAGCCCTATCCGGTAGTCCTGGACTGTGAATTCTTGGGTCAGATAGCGTTTGTGTAAATGAACAAACGGGTTGTTTTCCCTTCAAAACAGTTAGATATCAGTGTTTGTAGTCACAAGATGTCCCTGTGAACTGATGAGTGAGAGTCCATGTAAGCGGATGGTAAACATGAGATGATTCCATTCAGGGCCATTGCCCGTCCGACTCCCACTGGAGAAATGTGTCTTTTGGAGGAAAATTGTTCAGCAGCCCAAGAGGGTTTTGGACAGAGTTAAATCCACATTGTCCAGAAATCCATATAGTCACTGTAGGATTAATGTTTGTTAGGTTGAAAAGGGTTCCCACTATTCTCAATACACTGCTAGTCACAGGTGGCAACTATGCAGGTAAGAGATGGACTGGGCTGAACTCAATATACATCAGAGAGAAGCATGCAAGAAATGGCAAGGTCCAATGTAATACCGTACAGGCTAGAGGGTGGAAAGGTAGCAGGCAGAGTGGAGAGATATATAATGGACATACAATTAAATATGGAGGCATGTGAAGGGTTTACATCGTAAGGCACTATGTATGACACTTACTACATCATGCAAACACAGGGCAATGAACAAGCAGGTACTGTTTGACGTAGAACATAGTCAAGGTAGGCTTTGCTCAAACAGAAATCAATTCCGATGCATCTACCATGCATTGTAGAGCAAGCTAATTAACATGCTGATTCTTACGATCCAAGGTCTCCAAATCCTTCAGACCAAGACAATGACCAAGAGAAAAAAATACAATCTACTTGTTGAAATCCATTTGTAGCTTTGCTCATATTTGATCATTCAATCACTAAAGGACATACAAATAAATGTAATGTTTGAATGGAGAAATGTGCAATATGTCTTATGTGCACTCACTTATTGTCCTGGTCTAAGTTGACTGCGGACAGTGCCTAACCTCATATCATCATAGTCTTCACAAGTGAGAACAATGTTACATTTGTTCGTTAACAACATCTCAAATCAACCACTACTGTTGTGTGTAGCTTCAGGTTACGACTATAACAGTACGGTATCCACTTCCAATTTCTGCTTGAATCCTGTTTTGGTACAAACTAATTGACTGACTGTTGATAGGATGACATGAGCACATCAACTGCTACTTCAGTAAACTGCTAGGTACATTTTGTCAAAAGCATATCTACCTTTGTGATATCAGAGTGCTCCTTCATTACAGCTGTAGATTAAGGAGTTCCGAGGGGCAGATAGAAACATGAACAAAAGGGTATTACACAGAGACAATACACACAAGACACACAATTCAGAAGAAAGAGAGAAAGAGTTGTGATATGTTTGACTGTTCTGATGAAAACATTGCAAAAGTAATGCAGAATGTATGATGATATATATATCACCTAGACATCCTGTCTTATGGCCGCCGATGGTCAGGTTGTAAAACTTCCAGATTCACGGGATCTGGTCTAGTCCAGCATAGCAGAGAGCATACTGCATTAATCCAAACAATGATTAGCTTTGTTGGCTGGAGAACACAAACATTTGAACTCACGTGAACAAGATCAGAACGAGAGATGCGATGGGACCGAGAATGGAAATGAAGCTGGAGACGATAGCTTCTGGTTAAGAATGCAGAACTTTCAAAAGACACTCAGCATAAAGTACATTCTCTATAGATGGATCAGGCATGCAGAGTTCTAGGATGCATTAAAAAAAGGACAAAGACAGGGAAGTTCATACACATCATAGGACGTGGGGTGAAGAGAATAAATAATTCTTGAGGCATCGAGAATTGGAGAAAGGTGCTGCTCATCACAAGTCTTTATCTTCAAAACACGTGGAAACAAGTCTGTCAGGGTCTGAATGTCAGGCGCCCTCATTCATGACTCGGCCAAACAAAATGGGAACCCATGTCATTCAAGAAGGGCCAAACCCAACGTCTACAACAAGTGGAAGTGGGGGAAGAGATCCCTCCTGAAGTGAGACGTAACGTAAGGGTTCATCTTCACTGGCGGCCTCTGTTCCTCCCCTCAAACATGTCCACTGGAAGCACTGGGCGTTGGTAAAGCAGGATCAGCTCCAGGTCTCACTTACTTCTGGCAAGTTCCAACACAAGTAAATGAGGAGAATAGAAAACAGTTTAGGCTCATTATGCAGCTGCTTCTGCACGTAAATAATTGAAAATATTTCATGTATATATTACCATATCATCTTTTGAAAAGTATAAAAAAATAATATATGTATAACCCTTATCCAAACCCTATATAATGATTCATTCATAATTATAACATAACCCTAGCACAAAAAGGGTTATGAAAGCATAGAATTATTATATAAACATACATTTGAATGAGAAACCACATTTCTTCTAATATCGTCATGGTTCCTTTTGAAGAGATCCCAAAAACAACATCCGTACTCAAAAAATTGTGGAGGTCTTCTTCACAGAGTGGATCCATAGCAGCCTGAGGAGACCGCCAAACCCCAACTGGGCAGTCATGGCATCTGAAAGGGAAAAGGGAAAGAAAAGCTCTCTAAAGATAAAGCTATCATCAGCAAATGATCAATTGTGGCCAGAATAGTGATCCTGATATGTGGCGTTCCTAACAAACACATTACACAAAGCCATGATTAAAGCGTTGCACAGATGAATGATCCAAACATTACAAGAAGCCAGAGCTATCATTACATATTGCAAGGGAAATGGATTAGTAAACCATAGTGCTGTCCTCTTGAGTAAGATGAGTATGCTACACATACTGCCATTGGATACCGGACTAAATGATAGAATCTGAGAATTGATTATATGCCATGATTATATCATGACAAATGGTCATTGTCTCTGCTGTTGGGTCGAAGTGATGTATTGGATCAATTGTATGTTGTACGTCCTGGCACTTAAAAATAGTACTTAGCATTGTGTAGCATCTTATCCTAGCTAGCTTTGTTGTCTACATGGAATGGGTTAACCTAACAATTGTAAGTGCTTGCCACTTGGTTCTTTGAACATCCTTACTGTACCGACAGCGATCAATTGTTTTTCTTTCTTCTGACAAATGTACTTATTGTAAGTCGCTTTGGATGAAAGTGTCTGCTAAATTCCCTAAATGTAAATGTAAATATAAATGTAAATGAGAACAATACCGATATCAACTGATACCTAGACTTCAATGTAGGGCCCTGTGGCCTAATGGATAAGGCATCAGCCTCCGAAGCTGGGGATTGTGGGTTCAAGTCCCACCAGGGTCACATTTACGAACTTGATATCCTTCCATGTGAGGCTGTTTTGAATGCTATAAAATAAAAGAGGCAGCCATTCTGCAGTCTTGATTGTCAGTCTGGATTTAGATTGCCATCCAAGCACAACTGATTGTACTACCAAAAAAGCAGCCAGTGGTCATAGATTGCTCAGTGGTCTGCAAGAAACACACCATCAAATACCACTTAACTGATGAGTGCAAATAAAAGATTACATCCAGGTTTGTGGCGCAGCTACTTCACCATTTATGTGAGTGACAATGCTTACAGCCAATCAGACACTGCATGGCTTAACTTGCTCTATGTATCAGATTAACAGGATGAGTCTCATGGTGACGTAGAGCAAATAACAGAAGGGCTGAGACTGGGTCCCAAAGGCTCTCAGCCAGCCCCATATGTGTTACGCACTCTTATAAGCCGTGTGGAATCACATGTCGCTATGGGGTCACACTCGGTAACCACAGAGGAAGTCTGGGGAAAAAAACTACACTGGTGATTTATCAACTTCCAAAGCCATACCAGTTATTGGAAAGAACCTAGTGCACTTGCATCCTTAAACGTGTAAACATGCCAACACTTTTGTGATATACTGATACACTGCGAAACAAACATATAAATGCCCTTCTTGCGTCGACCCTCCCGGCAATAAGGCACCAGCGTGCGGCCAGGTCTGAAGGGCTGCACTCTGACGAAGGATGTACACGACATGTATTGGTTAAGACAGACGATGCCTCAAAACAAGTTGATATGAAATGGTGTCCTGCAGCGTATCAACAGAACATCTGTGTATTTGGTTGACCATTGATCGTTCACTCATGCATCAATGAATGAATATGCAATGCAATATCCAACAGTTTGGACATTGGAAAGTGGTTCAAAGCACAGCGTACACTTTGGTCTCCAGCAGTCCGTGGTGGAGTGTGACTTCATGGAGACATGGAGACGTGTGTTCAGACGTGACCATGTGGAGCACAGGAGGCACACAAGGGGCTAGCTCTCAGCTTGCAAGAAAGCCTATAAGCAAGATGCCAAACCTGTACATAATCCATGAATTCCCTGTAAACCACCTTTGTAAAACAGTTTTGGTTATTCTAACGACATAGACATATGGACTGACCAACACAAAGTTATCATTTTGATGCAAGGACCTGTGGCCTAATGGATAACTGATAAGGCATCAGCCTGGAGTTGGGGACTGTGAGTTTGAGTCTCACCAGAGGCACATTGAGGTACTTATGCATGCTTCACATAGCTCCTATGGGCCAGGGGTCATTGCTCTTAACCTACCAGAAAGCCTCTAGGAGCAAGATCCAAACCCCTTCCTTGAAACTGGTTTACAAATACAAGTAATGCTAAATTGAATGTGTGAATGGTGTAACTGTTGATCAATACACAAGGCCCTTTGGAATCCCGCACTGGGAATTGTGGGTTTGAGTGTTTCTTGGAATCAACCGTCTGTCGCCTGATGAAGACTTTCCTCTTGGGAGAAGGGGCCATACATCTGGGGTTCTGGTGTATCAGGGTAACCCAGACGCCCTCTCCCATGCACCGGTCAGTGTCTACAGTGCATTTAGCAACTTGGCACGTGAGAATAGAGTTTGAGTTATTAGATGACATCTACGACCAGATTGTAATTCAATGTAGCCTATTGAGCTCCCCAGAATACACAATCAGACATATTTTTTGTCTGTGCTTCAGGTCAATACTACTCAGACTACAAACGGATTGCAAACGGAAATCAGAATGCTTCTGATACCAAAATGCCCTGTGGCATTAGACTCTGGGGCTGGTTTTTTGAACCTGAGTCTCATTTAGGATCTTGGTATGTTGCCCTTTTCCATAACATACTATGGGGATGCTCTGAGCACCATGCCCAGCCCAGCCAACTGTTAAGCTAAGTGAAGCCCACTTTCACCTCTCCGATTTCAAATATGTTCAACATCGACTGTGACATTTTGGCACTGCTTGGTGCCATCACATGTGGCCTTGGCACTTAAAAATAATATCAATACATTTCTTAATACAATCTATAAATAAAGTATACTGCCACTATACTGCAGAAATAGAAACCAATGGAAGGAAAACAATTGAACAAATAATAGTTTATGTTTCAGAATATTCAGTAACTATATTTATTACATAATGATCGCTCTACCTCCCGGTCAGCTGCCAGCCAAGTGCTACGACAAGTAGCCTCCAGCACCAGACCTCTGGAGCTGACACGGACACCTATGGACGTGGGGCTTTAGCTGAAAAGGTCTATTGGTTCAACCTCCAATGTTCTCAGCCTACTCATGAGCCCACTAATGGAGGCTTTGATCCAACATTTGGGGGGCCACGTTAAGCAGGGTGTCTGGGGGTCCTCCCCCAGCAATTTAGGGTGTAATGGCTTCCTTCATTTATATAAAGGGAAACACACAATTCAGACCACAACTCTACATCTCTCCTTTGTAGGGGATTAGTTGACTTTGAGATGTATGGGTATGTATATGCTTTTTTACATTTTCCTGACAAGATATTGGGTAGGTGAGTAGTAGATACCTACATTTATGGTATGATGTGGTACATAAGGTTATTTTATGTTTTCGAATCCTGTTGTCCGTCACGTTTGCTATTTAAATATCGAAAGGTTTAACGTTTAAGTGAAAGCTGCAGTCTGTAAAACAGGGTCCTGTGGCCTAATGGATAAGGCATCAGCCTCCGAAGCTGGGGATTGTGGGTTCAAGTCCCACCAGGGTCAAAAGTAAAGTCATTTCTATGTTATGCTTTCCCATGGGTGCACATATCAGTCAAGGAAAGCATCTCTTGTACATCTTGCGAGAAAAGAACTGTGTTCTCGGTTCTCGCCACGTCCTTCAAATGGCTTTATATATGAGTTTCTTATGTCTTTATTCTCTAACATTGAAATGATTGTGAATTGTCATAGGTAGGGCCCTGTGGCCTAATGGATAAGGCATCAGCCTCCGAAGCTGGGGATTGTGGGTTCAAGTCCCACCAGGGTTGTGATTATGCTGCTTCAACAATGAGTTCACATAACTATCTTCAAAGTTGTGGACCTGGTCAAGTGTTCCGGCTTATATTTAACAGCGCTAATCCTCTGTGAGTAGGCACCTCTGCCAACAACTTCAGTTACTTCCGTCACTTTGGATAAAGCTGACAGCAAATATAACAAATAGTAAATATGTTATTTATCCACGTCTGTTTGGTTCACCTACTGAATACATGTAACATGTTGATGGAAAACATGTACTTGTTTTGTTAAATCTATGTGGTAATAGTGAATAGTTGAGGTTTGGTTTGAACTCTGGGATTGTAGGGATACATGTGGGTTCACTGGGTTATATCCTCCAGTGAGGTGCTAGACCCGGACTAGGAGGGTTGTCTCTGTAAAGTGAGGAAGTCTATTGCAGCAGCAGTGATCGGAGGCTGGAGATTATAACCGTGCTTGTGACTCCAGTAATCTCATCTATCGTTTTGCTAATCCCTTGAGGATTTTACATAAGAATTGCTACCATTCGGGAAAATTGGGAAGAATGTGTATAAATACATTCAGGTATATGATACTGTATCGCCGTGTGTAACACACAGGCTTGAACAACGCACATGTCAACGAAAGTGCACGAAAGTTACACTTTGTCATTGTTACATGAATCAATACATTAGATTACATTCACACCCAAATTGAAAGTGTTGATGCAAACATTTTTCTTGACTTCATGTTTCACTCAAATGTATGTAGGATTCACAGGCCATCGATACAATAACAAGTACTTAACCCTGTAGACAGCCAAAGAAAATGATGTTATTGTTGCTAAACTGAAAACTCAATCTTATGTCATGTTTAATCATCCACCAACCAACCAAGCAGACCCTAGACACTCTCTCCCTATTGTGTTCCACTCACAGATTTGAGCCTCTGCAACTAAGGCTTCTGTATTACAGAGATAGAATTTACCTAGAATTTTAATTTAAGGGTAAGCAGATGGCGGAGGCTGATTCTGTAATAACGCTGGAGCTAAGGGCTGTGCCTGCATTGACATTTTAAAGCGAGTGGTCACTGATAGCTCTGACCTTGGTCTCTGTGCCGTTAGCAACTGCCAAGAGGAGAAAAAAAGAAAAGGGACAAAACTCCAGGCTGTCAGACCTGCAATCTCTGGCATGGGCAGCAGACACTGGGCGGCCAATGACATACACTGGGCTGAGGTGGTCAGGGACTGTGTCTGTGCATGTCTGTGTGTCCGAGTGCACGTTGGCATGTGTGTGCGTTTGTATTTGTGCACAAAACATTGTGTAACTTGAGCACCTTATCGTGTTGAGGTGGCGAATGTTTCAAATGACGCCTCACGTGAGAAAAGCAGTGCATGGGGCTGGTTGGATAGGGGGGGAGGGTCTCTGCACAGTGAAAACTTCACCCACTCCCTGGCATTCTCAGTGCTGCCTTATATGATGCGGGTCAGTCATTGCCAAAATGATTATGAATGGGATGCAGGAAATGCATTCTATAACAAATGCCAAGGCAATTGAGGTACTGCTACTGTTTACCAGGGCACTGTGTGTTTCAGCCCCCAATCTCTGTCCAAATCGATGTCCAATCTCTGCATTATTTAGTCACTGGTGTGACTAGATCCAGTACTTAAGGATAGATTATTATCAGTCACTGCAGAGCCAAAAGCAGACCTCAGGACCCAAGGGATCATTTTCAGCGACACTTTACATGTTTCTCTATTTGGCCATATTTAGCCATCAATAAAATCAACCTTGGTGACAGCCAATCAACAAACAGCTCCTGATTAGATCAGAATTTGATTCAGAATTTGTGGATTATAACAGTGACAGCGACAAAATGACACTGAGACGACACTAGCAAAACCAATTTCCTGGCATTAGAGCACAACTTTGTGGAATTCAGTGTGAATCCACTGGCGTTGCCATCACCCCGACCCCCCCCCCCCCCCCCACCAACTATTCAATCACATCTCTATCTCTCTCTCCACCATCAATCCTTCCTCTCTCTCTCTACCTCCATCTCTCACTCTACCTCCAGTGCTCCTGTCTCTCTACCTCCATCTCCTCTCACGTCCCCTGCCTCAATCCAGATAATCTGACCATATTAAGGTGCTACTCGGATTAGGTTCCCCAGAATATTATTTCAGTGTCAGTGAATAAGCCTCGGGACAAAATTGGATCTCTTTGTCACTTTGTCTTTGTTCCTTTCCATTTTGGTCTCCCTTTTACTTACTGGAACCAAATATGTCCCCTGCGGCTTTCAAAAATAGTACTTTCGATAGAGAGTCTACAGCATGTGCATCACTCTATCATTTTACTCAGAAAGTTGGTAGACAATAAACTATTTTAGGTCATAACTATTTGAGGCTAAATCTTTTGTTCTCATTGGGAAGTCTAATCAATAATGCTTAGAATAATGAAAAGTAATCATTACTGGCCGCTACTACTGGCAGCCCTAAAGTAAAAGCTTTCAGCTTTTTAGGAATTAAATTCTTCACTGTATTTCATGACATAAATACTCTCTGATGGACAGTGTAAGTTGGTGCGTGGGCACAAAGGTTTTCACATTAGGGCTGCCACTTGCGATATTGATGGTCAACATAATCAAGAGTGGCAGCAATGTCCCCTTGTTCTAAATGTGCCATATGTTTGGCAATGTGACCACTGAGGCATGCCTTTTGGCGTTGATGTGACAGTCCGTATATGGAGCTATCAATAATCAACATTGACCAGTGGAGGTTTGAAAGCAGGTCACCGGTTAGCTTTCTGTGTCAAATGTCACATGGCCGTCCTTGTTTTTGTCTGAGTTAATATCTGTTCTAACAATACTGGTTTTTACTGCATACAAGCATAATCAGATGTAACATTGACTAAATTCATTGTTTATCTAAAGTATCAGAATACCATGTAGAAAGGCACAGGTCACAAAGTGATGCTATCCATTTGAGCGATACAACAGTAGGGGATGGATGAACTGGCCATTATATCACTCACAACGTATGACTCTTCCACAACGATGACAGTCCACCAGCACAACAGAAGGTTACATGAGCATCACCACCACATAAAGAACCCTCTAAAGCTCTTCTCGTGAACCTAGTGGACTTGTGACAAATGTCTGGTAGGGGGGAAAACAAGCTCGGTTGCCTTTAAACACAGTTTGACCCAGTATTTCTGCACCATGCTGGAATCTATTTGCAGACACCAGAATCCTAGCAATCCATGCCATGTGGATGACGGTGAGCAGATGGAAAACATATCTAAGAGCTAATTCATAAAGCTGCTTCTACACTTCCACACCATCACTTCCAAACCGTCATCCGTATACACACCAAGAAAATCAAGCTAAATATGTATATAATCAAACACTATCCATAGTATTATTATAAATATAGTATGATTATATACATATATAGCTTGATTGTCTCTCCAAATCACTGAAGACAATAGACCGTGATCACGTCTATTGTCTTGAGTGGTTTAGAGAAACAATGGCTGGTCCGTCTTATCAACTGCACAACATTGTTAACGTCCATGTATTCATGTGTGTAAATACATACAACCGTTGATTTACACCATGTAGCAACAACAAATATTATTTTCATACAGCTATTAATAGGGATATTTCAGGGACTTCAGGGAGGTTCCTGCAGCCTGGTCAGAACCCTTGCCAGGCAAGCAGCAACACATAGTATACATTAGTCTCCTACTGAGGTGATGAAAGATACTTAACATTTGAGGAAAAGAGCTGTTGCCATGAGAAAGAGGGCAGAAGGTCGAATCTATTATAACTCATAGCGAGCTCAAATAACTGTCCCTCTGTACTGTAAGAATATCAATGATTAGAAAAGGTTCTGAAGAGGAATCTGATATCAAAGAATGACAAGGCCACACAAGGGCCATAGAAAACCTCATAATGCACAAAGTCAAGTGCTTTTTCATTGTTATTCTTTACTTCTGAAATATAACACTGCTGACATGAAAGCCCCACAAACACACACACACGCACGCACGCGCGCACACACACACACACACACACACACACACACACACACACACACACACACACACACACACACACACACACACACACACACACACACACACACACACACACACACACACACGTCACAACAAACGTCACTTGAAAAAATAAAACAAATCAAACGCAAACTATTCTCAAACGTTATTGCTCTTACTACTGATGTTAAAGTACCTAACCCAAGTGAGTTTCCCCTTGAAAAATTGACCTTGATGTTATACGGTAAAAGTCAAGCCACAAATTCCTGAAAGAAATTACTTTCTCTAGGCATTTTATTGTCCTGTGATCAGATCCATAATCGTTGTATGGTTAAAAAGACCTCAAGGATTTTGGGGCAACTCATAACTTCATGACATACTAGCCTACATCTGAATAATGCGTAGAGCATAGGCTACGAACAAGTGCTGTGGTTACCACCTGCATGGCTGCACGTCGTTTTGAACAGTTATTTTGTTGCGATACAAACGTTAGGCTATAAAAGTATCCTATGATTACCCACAACTGTTCCCGACATGATATTGCACAGTTTCACTGATGTGGAAACAACGCGCACCTGTTTCTCCGGCATTCCCACAGCGCGGGAACATCTAGGCTGAACGCAACTCGGTCAATCAAATATTCAAATTCAAATTCAATTCAACTTACCTCCCGTTAGCTATTTGGGTATATGCGGTGCGTTTTGGTGATGGTACACTCAATACAAAATATTGAATCACTGACTTTCGAACCTGAGCCTGGTTGTGCTGCGCGCACGGTGCGTCCCGACGTGTCACGAGCTCGTTACATGGCGCCCTCTTTGATGCACCGCCGCTCCACGCGCGTCTCATATCTCCGTTTAAACATCTCGGGAATTACAAATCTGACACACTGTAACCCCAACGTACTTTTAGTAGGCTATATAAGGATTTAGCCCAATTGGACATAACAGACCATACGGTTAGTTGGACATAACGGTTAGTGTGTGTGTGTGTGTGTGTGTGTGTGTGTGTGTGTGTGTGTGTGTGTGTGTGTGTGTGTGTGTGCGCGCGCGCGCGCGCGTACAAGCGCTCTCACAGTGATTTAATCTGTTTTAATCTCAAGGAGTCCATGAAGTGACCTATGATGTCATGAAGGTATATTGGACAAGTTAGAAATGTAATTCAGATTTGTCAAAGCATGATAGAATCAAACATTATGCTAATTTATTTGTGGGGCCATCATGATAAGATATAACAAAAAAATCTATAACAGTTGATAAATTATAGATATATATATATATATATATATATATATATATGTATATATATATGTATATATATGTGTGTGTATATATATATATGTGTGTGTATATATATATATATATATATATATATATATATATATATATATATATATATCGCTCTCTTTAAAGAGAGCGAGAGAGAGAGAGAGAGAGATCTCTATATCGAATATTCACACATAGGGTATATAGGCTACCCTAGCCCTATCAGTTAAGTAGCATTCCATAAAGAAATAAATAGTTTTTTGGGGGGTCAAATGGTCTATGACTGTGTCGGAGTCGAACCAAATTATTCACAATTATTTTACAGTTTACTAAATATGTCTAGTCCAACATTTTCAAAAATGAACGTATGATAATGGCATGACATTGAAAATGAAATCTGAACACAACAGACATATTTACATAATATGATGCAGGTGGCACACTGTTTTGTGGATGCAGTACTAACATTCAGCCAGCAGTGGGCAGATCTAAACTACTTTTAACCTGGGACAAATGAACACGGTTAAAGTGGGGAATGTGTTCAGATCGGACACGGGACTGGCTGGGTAGCGGAGTGGGTTGGAGGGGTGGGTTTGGGGGGGGGTTAGGATTTTAAAATGGTAATTAGCTAATAACACAAGATACCTGTAGATTAGCCAGAGGCCTCACACCTGGTTTGTGAGGGTCAATTGAAGGGCCAGGGAGTTACACAGCAGGTGTGAGGACACTACAGAGGCCTAACCTCACACCTTAGGGTGTGAAGTCTTTAAAAACATTTTACAACGTAGACAATGCATATTAAAACAAGACAGTGCCCGCCTCTAGATCCACACTTACATTCTACGTAAGAAAAAATATTTGTGCCTTCTTTAGCATCATTTGTATCAGTCTGACAAACATTTTGTAAATGTTCCCACTTGGGTAAAAAAATAATGCAAACACCATGTTATATTTAATGTGTTATTCTGCCGCCTCAGTATAAAACATGATTGACAGAGTAATAGAGATGGGTGTTGCTAAATCATTTGAGAGCGTGTTGTTGCAAGGAATCATACTCCCTGCTGGCCGTTTGGACGCTGGCTGCTGTGAAAGCCATCGCCAGGGGCCCTGGGGAGGGCTGAGGCTCGGCTTTCTCCAGAGGAGCCACTGCACTGGACAAACCTCCACATTTTGTCACGGCTCTAGTTTGTTTCTTCATATCTCAGGCTCCGCAAGCCAGGTGTAGACTGAGTCAGCCACTATGGAAGAATCAGCCTCTGGTTCTGTGATGTAGGGAGACCGTGTTGTGTACAAAGGTCAGAAGAAACACTAGCGAATAGTAAATGGGAAGTGACCCCAGTGTCCTAAAATAAAGTCTTCCAAGGATGTGTGGAGACCAAGTAGGTTCTGTTTGGACCTGTGCACCTTTCTGAGAAGATCCATTGACTTGACCCGGTCTCCCTTTGGGTTTGAATAACCAAACGAGCCACCAAAGGCCCTCAAATAAAACACTGCGTCCTCATGCCGGGACTGTGTGGAGAACAACTGATAGCCTGGCATGGCAGAGAAAGTGATAACTGTAAACACAGAGCAGGACAGGGGGATCAATAACTCATCGCCCGTCTGTAATCAGCCCGCCTGCTCCAACGACCGTTTGTCACATGGCACAAATGTCCGCCCATTTAATCAAGTGCGCTACGGCGGCGACAGTGAACCCATGGGCAATCTGTCAGTTGCTCTGTTAAGAAATGAAGTCTCTTAATTAGCCAAATGAACAGAGCGAGCAAGGACAGCCAGAAGGCAGGTTAGGGAGCCGTTAGTGCGGATGTCTGGGATTATAATTTGTTGTCTGGGAGGAGTTGTGCCTGCCTTAATAAATGATGCCACATATAATAATAATAAGAAAGAGTGTTTTTTTAAGGAGGCAGGGGTGTGATTTAGAATTCCTTTGAGTTTTCCCCCACTTAACCCGCTGTGACCTACAAATACAACTATTAAATATAAGGAAAAAATGATCTTATGCAACCTATGCAATAATAAAGAACCAAGGATGTTGAATGTGTAGAGAATGATGCGATGGGCTCACATGCAAGGGTTCATGGGGTTTACACTTCCTAACTTATTGGTTCTTTACTTGGTCTGCGAGGATGCCTGCAAACCAAATAATGATCTGCCAGCGTAGCACTGCTATTATAATATGGTTTACATGTGTGCATGCACACCGAATGAAAACAAGCCTTGATTTAATGATTGTTTTGCATTAACCGGACCTAGCCTAGTGTATCAACAGTTTGATGTCAATGAATATTACATGTCTAGTGAATTGTGATCCTCACACAGCCTACCTATGGTGTCAAAACAGGCTCCAGTCAACTCTGTAATGATCTTTCATTTTCCAATGGCAACATGTGGAACCAATAACTTTAATCCATTTTCACAGTTACTGGAGCCGCCGCAGCACATTCAAGCAGCGATATTATTTGACATTAGCATTCACCATTGTGATATCCACTGCACGGACGGACCCGCAGAATGTCCAAATCCAATCGGCCTCCCCGTCTAATGTTCTGTCAACGGTATGCTTTGTGCACATTTCATTTGGAACTGGCACGACTCAGTTCCGATTCATTCCAATACGGTGTTGTGATCCTTGACCGATCAGCCATCACCACCACATCAGAGCACCCCCTGTATCACCCTCACAATGCTCCCCAGTCCAGCACCTGTCTGTCTCTTAATAAAACAGGGGGGGGGGAACCTGAGCTCATCACTGCTGTCTCCCTGAAACCCCTCACCACCAGCACCCCCTGCCCCTCCCCGTAACCCCTTCCCCACTTTGGCATGCCCATGCCAGGTATTTGTTCAAATTCCTCACACCCCATGGGGATAGGTATTCTCTCTCTCCTCTTTACAGCCTCTTCTTTCCAACACATGTATGCAGCGTCGATCCCCGGGACTAGAGACGTGAGCCATGCATCCCAAAGGTCCTGGTGGACAGAGTCAACCGGTAAACAGTTTTCCCCAGTTGTCTCCAGGCAGACAGCACGGAAAGACCCCCCCCCCCCAGCTGTGGCTTCCAGACTGTCGCGGTGGCCAAAAACAACGCCTTGGGTTCCAAGCAGGGTTTGAAATGCGCTTTTGATAGCGGCTGAAAAATGCTGTGATTTAATCAGAGACCCTTTCCTGACATGGAAAAATGTTGTTGCAGGGAAGCACTAAAGTGTGTAGTTCATCTCCATGATTCAGACATCAGATGGCCATATAAAGGCAGGGTGCGCAAGTGACGCAGGCTGTGTGGATATGATTGGATGTGGTATTGACATTGGGTTGTAAGTGTAGTGCATTAGTTAGTGCCGTGCGGCGAGGTGACAGCACATTAACTGCACCAGGACTGATCCAAATCCCCCCAGAGTCACTCTCACTCCTCTACAAGATAAGTACTGAACATCAAGCATCATCGAGCATTAACAAGCATTCAGTTAGAAAATAATGTTCAATCACTGCAGAAATATATATATTTATATATATTTATTTATCAAATATACATTGACATTTAACACCTCACTAATATGGTATCAATGGTAGAGATCTGGAGATGTGGAACTGAATTGTTGAAGTAAAGATTAACTCATTGTCATGGTAATAACCTATATATTATTGCTACAATAACCTCTTCCTCTATATTTCATTATGATCTAGGGTGGTCAAGAATAATTAATTTGTTTTTTGTTCAATTTAATTTTACCGGTAAATTACTATATCCAGGTAGTCAGACAATTTTGCTCTTAATTTATTTCATGGTGCTGCCTTATCAAAGCTACTGTTGTATTTTAAGGTTAAGTATTTTCCTCAAATAGCCGTCATTGAAACCAGGCCTTTTCACAAAGCCATTACTATAAATCTAAAACAAATGGAAATAGTAGGCCATGCTGCGTTTCCGAGCAATGATCTTTTTTCCTAATCGCTCACCATAGAGTGCACATCAACATTGATAATAGCCTAATAAATAACATGGCATTTTTCTTTGTGACCACGAACTTTGTCCGCCGTTTAAAAACACATTATCGGGGATTTATATTTAATCGTGAAATTAAATATAGTCCATGATGAAATGATAGGGGGTTCACGGGGTGATATTTACGTCTCGCACAATGTATCTGAGTCATCGGGGTTGGACTCAGATATATTAATCTTTCACACAAATATTAATTGTGACTCATTAATTAGATAGCAGCATTATATTCCACAGTTGAGCCAATATAAATATTGTGTATTAGTCAGTAGGCCTAGTATAAAACGATATAGCGAACAGGCCTTAGGTCCACATGCGTTAGTGTTAGCTCTATGGGGCCTGGGCTCATTTCTCCTTATTTATTTGGTTTTCCTAACTCCACTGGCCTTGTGAACAGTCCTGTAGGATATGATGGCTGAGTGCAGAGCGGCAGCCCCCCTCTACTCTGCCCGCCCCTGACATCATACCCGCCACGGCCCTCCTTCCCGCAGACCTGAGACATAGCAGAGAGGAGAGCCGCTCACACACACACACACACACACACACACACACACACACACACACACACACACACACACACACACCGTAGACATATCAGAGCGCTGAGGAGAGCCGCTCAGACACACACACACACACACACACACACACACACACACACACACACACACACACACACACACACACACACACACACACAGACACACAGACACCGGAGAGACGCTGAGCAGATACTTTGGGTCGTTCTACCCTTACGTTATGTCAAAATAGAGTCTATATATTTCTATAATATATTTATTTTGTATTTTTTTCAAGAAAGTTAATACAATGAGTTTAATCATCCAAAATCTTCGGTGGAATATCATATTTACAGCGTCTGGAATAAGCATTCTCCAAGGTAGGCTGTACACCATATTTCATATAAACCAATGCGCTCATGATCTGCTATTACTGTGATAATTATTAACAGGAAGTCTTTCATGTGTTATACAAAAATGGGTTTATATCGGGATTATATACTGCATGTTATAATTTGCGATAATGTAGGCCTACAGTAGCATATTGTTACGTATAAAATATAAAAATATAGGGCTATTTAATGCTAACTTTGGACATGACACAGTAGGCCTGTATGGCCTTCATCCACAACACAATTAAACTGCTTATTTTGCATGTGTCTTCATAAGACACTTTAAGCTAAGAAAAAAAACGTATTATAAGGACAGTCTGAAATAGATGGTTCTGTGCCACAGATGTTATTTAGAGGGGACCGTGAACCGCATCGAGCGCGCCTCTCCGCGGGGGCTCTGAGGCCTGAACAGTAGCTCTTAACCCCGGCGCCGTGTGGGTCACCATGTGTCCTGCTCTGCACGCCATGCTTACCCCCTACGGTCGCTTTGAAGTCAACGCATAGCTTATAGGAAACATCGATGATTAATTTCGCTCCATCTAGCAGAGACGGTCAAGGCCCTCAGAGTCTCGGGTTGGTCGACGACGTGCAACATTCCACTGCACCAAAGTGATGACGCTATTAACCAGTTAAATCAGGATATCTTGTATTTCAGGCCTCACTAACTTGAAATACAATTAAAAAGAGATATATTTTGGCTAAGCCGCTCGAAAGTTATACGACCGCTCCCTTGACCCAACGTTGAGCCTTTTACCGGAATTTGATAGAACGATAAGCTATGACCTGTAGCACTGTCCAAAATGTGTGGACGTGACTATACATGTTGTTTTCCACATTCTTGACTCAAATTCATACCCGCAACATACTAATTGTTGAAAACATATTTGCCATTAAGTGGGTTCAACTTTAGGCTACTGTTAATAGCCTTTTCCCACAGCAAACAATCCTAAACAAGTGCATTGGAGTAGCGTATGACTTTTCAATTCGTCCTTTGCAATAAAATAACTCCTGTAAAAAAAAGCTTGTATTGTTTCACATTGTTAATTTGTAGTGTTGTGCCCCAAAATTATAATAGGCCCATAGCCTTCTCTAAATATGTACACAAAATGCATCTACAACTAATGCGTAATGAACAACAAAAAAAACAATCAAGAAGTATATGGCTTTCATGGTGAAATTCTGTGATTGAAATGAAAACTATTTCAAAAAATAATAATTGTCTTCTTTACCCAACTCTATTCCCACCCTTCCTTTCCTCTTTTCCTCCAATTGGTCCAACCTCCTACCCCTCCGATTCACTTAAATAGTTTCTGCATCCAGCCCTTTCAGGCAGTACTTCCTAATCAATTGATACCTTTTAACATTTCCCAACAATGGACCTTCCAGGCTCCATGCCTCCCTCTCCCTTTCCCTACACCTTCCCTTTCATCCCCAATGTCTCCCTGCCGTCTCCCTCTCCATCCATCTCTCCGTCTCCAAGCCTGGCCTCCACAGCTCTCTTCTGCTCCTTCCTGTCGCTCCTCTCCCTGCTGGGCATCACAGGGAACCTCTACACCCTGGGTCTCCTCCTCAGACGCAGGAGAGGCCGGAGGAGACACAGAGCAGGGGCATGCTGCTGCCCGTACAGACTCCCGGTCCCGTCCTGCCTGGCCAGCGCTCCCTCCCCTTCCCTCTCCCCTTCCTCCTCTCCGGTCTCCTCTGCCATCAGCGCTTCGTCCTCCCTCTACCTCCAGGTACTGAGCTTGGCTCTGGCCGACCTCTTGTACCTCTTCACCGCGCCCTTCATCGTGTACGACAGCCTGGCGTCCGGCTGGGCCTTCGGGGAGCTGGGCTGCCGCCTGCTCCTCAGCCTGGACCTCCTGACCATGCACGCCTCCATCTTCACCCTGACCGCCATGAGTCTGGACCGCTACAGGGCCGTGGCGCGCCCCCTCCACGCGTCCTCCTCCAACTCCTCGGGCCTGCTGCGCGTGGGCCTGGCCTGGGGTCTGGCGCTGGCCTTGAGCCTCCCCATGATGATCACTCTGCACCTGGAGGACGGCGACAGCCAGGACGGCCAGCTCTGCGTGCCGACCTGGGACGAGCAGAGCTCCAAGGCCTATCTCAGCGTCCTCTTCTGCACCAGCATCCTGGGCCCGGGGCTGGCCATCGGGGCGCTTTACGCCACTCTGGGCCGGCTGTACTGGGTGTCTCAGACTCGGCCCGCCTGGGCCAGCGGGGGCAGCACGGCCTACCCTCCCAGAGCGCCGAAGCCCAAGGTCCTGCTTCTCATCCTGGGCATTGTGATGGCCTTCTGGGCCTGCTTCCTGCCCTTCTGGATCTGGCAGCTGCTGCCCCTGTACCAGCCCGACATGCTGAGGACCGTACCGGTGGGCACCCAGGTGACCGTCAACCGGATCCTGACCGGCCTGACGTATGGGAACTCATGTGTGAATCCATTTTTCTACACCCTGCTGACGGGAAAACGGAAACGCAATCGGCAGACGCTGACGTCGGCCAACGAGCTCTGCCGCAAGAGCAGTCCTGTGCAGTAAGATACGTACGTTCTCTGGCCGTAGAGCCCGTTTCTGCTATAGGACTTTTGTATGTACATGTACTGTATATGGTCACATGTACATAATAGAGACTTCAATTCTATTGATTTCCCCACACACACACAAGAGGACAGGAGTATGGTGGGAAATGACAGCACTTTGTTTGTACTTTGAGACGAGGCATTTGGTGCTGTCGAAAGATTCAACATTAATAATTGGTGGGGAATTCAATATTTCAACTAACTTTATGTGTTAACTGTGTCAGATAAACTGTCAGGCATATTGCCACTCCAGCGCCACAAACCATCCAAAACAAAATGACAACGCTTCTGGCTGACATTGGCAAAGACAATATAATGTTTTATAGACACCGCACATTAGAAGAATTACAAAAACACAAGACACAACTCTAAATAATAAAGCTATAGCTGCATGTTAGCTTTAAAAAACTATTTTGCTATGACACATTACACAATTCTTTGCATGGCCTTAATCAGAATATATATAGCTTTATATATATAGCTATATATATATAGCTTTAAATAAAAATGTGCTTTCTGTATATCTAAGTGTTTTGCATTGGTTTGGTAGGAGGGAACACACAGCAGTGGGTCCTCTGACCATGAAATTACAGCTGAACCAAATGATTGTCAGCCTTTACAATGCTACCAAAGAAACATAGGAACTGAGTATGTTAGTTGTGTTAGTAAGTTAGGGGCCAAGCAAATTAAGATGATTTATTATTTATTATCAATTATAATTTCCATTCCCATGCATATAAGTGCATAAAAGATATTTGGGGCCATCTTGTTTTGTATGTATTCTCTGCCTTTTCTTTTAAAACCCACATTATGGCATGCCAAACACATTTTTCTGCTAAAAAATGATGATGGTAAACCCCCCTCATTGGCTTTGCCTGTACCTTGGTCTATTCTACTGTGGGGATCCAATCTATTCTCTCAGAGATTCTCCATGTCCAAGTTCTCCCTGTCTCTGTCCCGCTCAAGGCTGCTCTGTGATGCAGAGGAGTGAATACTGCTGTTTTACCGAGAGGAGTGGTGGGGGGGTTGGGGAACTGAAGGTGGGGTGGGGGGTGTCAGAGGGATACAGTGAAAGGACAGGGGTGCATATGCAGAGGGGTGGGCAGAATATGTATAAAGGACATGCATAGCAATGCAGGTGCAAATTATATTAAAATGTGCAATAGAGACAGGGTTTAAGGGTTGGAAAACAGATTTTAATTGATGTGACTAATATAATCAATAAACTGATTTCATGATTTTGATACAGTATTTGAATGAGTCCTGAGTCCTTGCTGTGAATCTGTGATATGCACATGATACACAACACATCACATAAAAAGCACTTTAAGTAATAAAAAATAATAATAATAATAATATGTATATGTATATTTATATATAGTCTACATATATCATATATTGTAGACTTTCTTTATATTTATACATAAATAAGTCGACAATACCTGAGGTCTTCTCCTGACCTATTCAGATACATTTCCTAAAATATCCACTATCTAACCAGCCCATGGATGTACGCCTTGTGTCTTTATTGTTTAGCTCCTAGATACAAACTGACAAATGAAATGTGAGGGACAGGACAAATCAATATGGTGATCAAGACAAAGCGTCAAGGCCTAGACATGCTGGGGCAACGGCAGCACGTAATCACCTCATATAGTATATAGCATCGTTTCTGAGATGCGATGCTGGACATCAGTATTTTTCTTATTGGACTGAAAACCTCCACCCTCTGAGTCGTCACAAACTAAGTGTCCTCAACAGGCAGATATTGTATTAGTCTAATAATTGTGTACATTTGTAATTTCTATAAATACTTCCAATAGGAATTTAAAATGTGGAAAAAATTACCCTAATTTCTTCCTTTGTAACTGCTCTTGTTGAAGGCAATGGAATGATCCATGCTGACTTAAAAGGGGACAACATCAGGTATGTGAACGAGAGAGACCGGCCGCAGAGGTCAAACCCATTGACTTTAGGTGGGCTGTCCCTTTCTCCGTTGTGGAGCTCAGCAATATCTCACAGGCCCTGCAGTATCAGTTCTACCAAGGCCAGGTCAGACACTGTTGGTGTAGGTTTACATTCCACTGTGAATATTACTATTGGGTAATGTCAAAGGGTTCTGAGCCATCTCATTTGTGGAAACATGACAGCACTGTTGGTGTGATATCCTCATCCCTCAGGGCGCCAGAGACTCTCTTGGGCCGGCCCATCACAGAGGACATCGACCTCTGGTCCCTTGGGTGATTGCTTCACTGTTTACGGGAGCTCGTCTATATACCTATGTCGTGATCAATATGAACTGGTCCATTTGACTGAACCACCGTCCTCCCCCTTAAAGAGGGAGACCATTCCACTCACTAACGTCAAAGCTTTGTGAAGACGTTCGGTAAGATGTATGTGTTGCTGTGATGTCTCTCAGGCGGACAGGCATCATGGACACGCACAACCACCCATCTGAGTGCCTCTTGGAGCATGGTGTCAGACACACCCACCCACACACAAATCTTGTCTAAATTTTGACCGAATGTGATCAATTGGAACATTTTGTAACAGTTCAGAGAATGTGCTCCTCAACCAACCAACATCACCTGAGTGTTCACGTCCAGACATCGTCTCAGTAGTGATGTGTGTCTGGAAACACCAGACTATGCTCCCTGACTGTACCCAGTAGAGCTTGACCCTCAACCAACTTAGATCCACATAAATGTCCTGAATATATACAGAGCTAAAGTTGCGAAATTAAATTCAATGTCGGGATGGCTGGTTCTACTCTCATGATGCTCATTCCATCAGGCGCTGTAACGGCCTAACCTAGCTGCCTGGCCTTCCATGTGTTTCCATTTACCTGGCGACAAGCTAGCAACCATAGAATTCCCACCACAGTTATTACTCAGTGGTCGGGGCGGTCACACCATGGGGGGCAGCCTCTGTAGTGAAGCTTACGCAATAACCCTCCACCATTTAAAGACTAGCCACTCTGGAGACCCTTGAGGTTATCTGTCCTCAGGTCTAGTGTGTTTCAGGTCAAAGGGTAGAGGGGTATTTCTTCTAGAAGGCCTCTGCCACAAACATGTGGCTGCCTTGGCTCTCCTGTGGCACCGAGTGGTTTCAGGGGTTGTTGGGTCATACCAAGATGACAGGAGATGGAGGATTCACACTCATGTATAGCGCAACCTCGTCCAAGAAAGACTCAAGACCGCTGTGTGGATACATAGAGCACAGTGAGTCGGTTGTTTAATTCCGCTAGTGTGCATGTTGGGGTGGTTTTGGGTATACTCTCATATATCAAATGATTAAGTTCTCCCTCAAGTCTGAAGGGAAGACTGAGTGCTTGATAAACTTCAAACATGTTGTCGTTGGTCTGACCAACCAAAATGGATGGAAAATATTGCCTAAGCGTGAAGGCTGGCCAATGTCTGAACTGATTCGTAGTGTTGGTTGTAACTAGTATTTAACTTGCTTGGTCCAACCATAACTTTTGTTTCCCAGCTGAAGTATAACTTTTAATTCCCTCCTATAGTTTCCTCCTCTCCTTCTCTTGTCCACACAGAGCCATAGACAAATGTTTTCTTTGAGGAACATCGCTCTGTTCTACCTGAGCGTTTTATAATCCTGCACATGTCCGTTTTCCTGGAACTGCCAAATGTCTTTCCATCCTTGCATCCCTCGCCCCGCCTCTTGGGGCCTACTCTCCACCAGTGTTTAGGGCTGCAGCAGGTGCCCCTCCCCTGGGCAGGCTGCTCAGGAAAGCACCCTGCTGGGTAGACGAGACTAGGCCGCAGCCCTGGCCAACTCCATGCTGTGAGGCGTACAAGAGGCTCCCTTTCTCTCCAGACACAGGAAAAAAAGATTCCGCTTGCACTCCAAAACGAAAAATGTAATTTTCCCATCTGTTTTTCCTCTCTATATCACTTGTCCTCTCATCTAGTCTGTACATTTTACAGCTTGACGCCTCTTGCTTGATCGATGCTCTCAACTTGTTTGATTTGATTAGCGTTTATATTTAATTTGCACAACAGATAACATCAATCAATGTAATCAATGTAAAATGTACTAAATACATGGTCTTTTTAAATTTATTATTTAGCTATATTGTCAATCTTCATTGGACTTTATTGAGGTCAAAAATTTTATAATGCAGGTTTTATGCTGTATACTAGACTGTCTACACACATACAGCCACACACACACACACACACACACACACATACACACAGCCACACACACACACACACACAGCCACACACACACACACACACACACACACACACACACAGCCACACACACACACACACACACACACACACACACACACACACACACACACACAGCCACACACACACACACACACACACACACACACACACACACACACACACACAAATCAAATCCCTTTACTTGTAATTCCTAGTTTAACAGCAAACATCGAAGCCCAGGGCTCACAGTAACTCTTTGTTCCACCCATGGCCACCCCATCGTGAGGCGCCCTCCTCCCCGTCACGTTCCCTGTCCTCACACCTCCCCGTCAGCCGCCAGGATCAGGCGAGACCAAGGCTTCCACTGACTTGAAGGCCGGGAGGTTACATAAACCAACATACGTGCTGCAGTTCGCACATGGTCTCTTACAAGGGAAGACAGTAAATATGACATGTCTGCCGCTCTCCCTCCCCCCTCCTCCGCCATGCTTCGCTCTGATGCCGTGACTCACGCCTCCACTCCTCTCGGCGCGGCGCCCTGTAAACAACCGAACCCCGTCGACTCAGGCGTCAGAGCTGCCTCGACCCCGCCGACCTTTGACACCTCACTCAGCTGAACCCCATGGTTAAGCATGCAGACGGAGCGCCATCGACACGCGAAGACGTTCGGCGTTCACCTCCTGCGCACGCAGGCGCCATTTGTAGTCATTAGTATCTAGGAGGATAGATAGCATAAATTAAATTTAAAAACGTATATATGTCTTAGGGTATTAGGGTTAAGGTTCTGTTATGGGCGTCTACAATGTTGTACTTCTTGATCCACTTTATGGTATTTGACCATTGGGATACTCTAATAGTGTCAAAAACCACATTGAAGAAAATGTGGAAGCATGTTTAGGATATTAGCAAGATTTCTTCAAAGGTCATTGCAAATAGTTGTATAAGTAGACATACTATATTTTGTGTGTACGCAGGTCAAAAGGAATAAGAGCACCATCTGCAGGCGATTATAATACCAAGTTATCTTGCAAGGTAATACAAAATATTACATTTATTCAGCTACAACCCTCTTTAGGGCATTATATGCTACATGGATATCACGCCAGTGCACTACCAGAATGCATCTAGAAACCTGTTCAAAAAATAAACCATGCAAGCAAAATTGCAAAAACATTCATTGTAGGTATAGGTTCATTGTAACCACAAAGACATGCCAACGCTAGTGTGGCTTGACACCATCCTCTATGCCAGAGGTGAACATTGAACAGTAGTAGGAGTAAATCATGAACAGTGTACAACACAATGCACTGTAGTCCAGTGCATTGTGTTGTGCTATGTGTTTTATTAGAACTAGAACTGGTAGAGAATCATAGGACCACCACAGACTGATCGTCATGAAGCCAGCTCAGTGTCATGGATGAGAGTGACAGACCACTGGCACACCATCAGGTGTCACGTACTAAAGAGACTTCTTAAGTCAAACCCCTTTTACAACAGACAGTTGCAATTGAACTCAAACACCATTAGTAAATGATATCTAGACCATTATTTGATCAACTGTTAGTTAATGTCTATAACTGCATTAAATAATGTTAATAAATGGTTAATTAATGTAACCTTATTGTGAAGTGTTACCAACACCGGTCTCCGGTCATTGAAGTAAGGCCTATTCCCTCAACCTAATATATAATAAAGAGAGCATCCTCTGACCCAGTGTCCAAAGGGAACTTCAATACATTTCAGAGGGTACTTGGATCATTCAAAAATAATCCTAGTAAAAACAGCTCAAGAACCACTTAACCCATCAAAAGAACAAGACAGGCCTGTCCTTGTTATCCGACTGAAGAAAAGCAGAGTTTTCCATTCTGTTGTCAACAACCTGGGGGTGGGAGGGTGGATGCCAAATCTGTTGGTTCACGTGGCCCCCCACGCGGTAATCTCGCCTTCCGCAGTAACCTGCACCTCTCTGTGCCTGCCCCTGTGTGGTCGGTAACTGAACACCAGCCATGGTGGCTCTCAGTAACCCTGCCTATCTGAAGGAACCACCATGTAGACATGATGCTGGTGTCTCTTCTTATGTCGTAACAAAGAACCGTCACACACTAAGTAATACTGCGGTAATGGGATAATACAAGAAGAAAAATGTACAGGCCTTTCAACAACCTAGGTGGGCCAGTAGCAGGGCTAGAGAGGAGCACAGTTTTGACCTGACAAATATCCTCATTACATACAAGTGCGTTAATAAATTGGTATGGAACAGTGAAGATATAAACTACAAAATATGTTTTTTTCTTATAGTCTAAATTATAATATGACAGTATGACATATAACTTTAATAGCTTAAATTAAAGACACGTTGTTATTATTGTGTGTAGCTATCAGTTATTAAAGACAACATATATAAAAAGCATGCATTATAGAGACCAACCATTGTACATTTACATGATTACAATATCACATCGAAACATTCAAAACGTACACTCATTAACAGTTTCAAAGGTGTATGCTGATTGATAGAGAAAAGTTGAAAAGACGATGGCCTTACCAATCAATTATGTCTTCCTCGTCTTCCTTGCGTTTTGACAGATGCCTCTGCCAAGGAAGTGTACTTCGGTGGGGTGGCACCATCATGGTAAAGATGCAATGGGTGAGGGCGGAGCGGACAATGTACCTGACTCCACCAGGTGAGGCTTCATCGCTACACTACACCGCACTGTGAGCTTTGGCCATAAACTCACCGTACACAGGTACCTGGCGCCCCCTCGTGGCCGACACCGGCCGAAGAAAAATATAGGCAAGGCAACTTTATTTATACATCACTTTTCAAACACGAGGCAGACTCAAAGTGCTTCACATAAAAACATCGTCATGCAATAAAATTAAATAATAACATAAAATAGAGAACTAAAATAAAAATAAAGGCACAATTAAAAAAACGCATTGTAGAAAAAGTGCAAAAGTTAAAAGTGTTGAAGATTTAGCAGAAAGCTAAAGTAAACATAAAATACTTCAGTCTTGTTTTAAAAGTGGTGGCAAGTCTTAAATCAGGGAGTTTGTCCAGCTATTTGTTGCATAGTAACTAAATCCTGCTTTCTTCCCTGTTTCGTGTTTACTCTGGGGATAATAAACAGATTGGTCTCAGAAGATCTTAGTTGGCTAGACTATAGAAGGCTTATGTAGTGGAACCATATCAGTTATATACTTAAACCATGTAGGGATTACCATAAACCATGTAGGGATTACGTATTACCATTGTTTTAGTTTCTCTTATTATTACTTACTTAATTGTATTTCATTATTATTATTATTATAATTTTTATTATAATTATTATTATAATAATAATTATTATTATTATTATTATTATTAGGCCTATTATTATTATTATTATTGTTGTGATCTATGTTGCTACTTATTTTTAATACTTTTTATTTGTACTTATTTTTATTTACTTTATCTTGTATTCTTGCTGCTATGTGGCTGTTGAGGAAGAAAGCCTAAGAATTTTACTATTGTGTACTATTATAAGATGTAATAAAGGTAATTCTGATTCTGATTCTGATTCTGATTTATAGGTGAGAAACATGATTTTAAAATAAATTCTCTGACATACAGGGAGCCCACTATAACGACATACCGGAAGCGGAAGTAGCGCTTCCGGCTGCTCATCGACAACAGAAGAATTTAGTGGCGCAGTGGCACCAAGTACATTTTGTTGTTCAAATATTCTTAATTGCATTGATAGGTCCCTCCGTAATTAAGGACATTGATGTCATTTGGTGGAACTCAAAACGGCGGGTGAGTGCTCTGCAGCATGGCCCATGTTGCTGGGTGTAGCTTTAGCTTTAGCTTTAGCTGTGTTTACCCAGTCTGGTCAGCCAGCTAACCTCAACGTTAGCTGTCTACTTCATGTCTACTTCACATTTGATATAAAGTGCAGCCTGCATAGATCGCGTGGATGCCAAACAACCCCGTCATTCGACGGGTTGTTGCGTATCAACGCGATCCATGCAGGCTGCACTTTATATCAACATGGTCTACCCGTTCTCTAATTCAGATTCATTCGGAGTCAACTTTGTTCTCATGTCAGGCATGGTAACATGGTAACAACCCTCCAAGACAACGTTACCATTAACATGTTTTTATTTTTATTTTGTGTTATTCGGCGTAGGAAACTTTATTAACCTAACCTTCTTGTATAATTAACCCTTTCTTAATTAAACAACTACATCAAATCATTTACTCATACCACGTTCTTTCTTAATTTATTCAGCCGCCGCAGCAAATGGGACCAGCCGGGCCCCGGGTCTGGTTCTGGTGCGATGGGTGAGGTGGAGACTGCACCCACTGGGGCCCTGGATGCAGCAGCAGCTGTGGCTGCTAAGATCAATGCCATGTTGGTGGCTAAAGGAAAACTGAGACCCTCACAAATTGGCGTCCCTGGACCCCTCGACAAGGCAATTCTCTATTCTCATTACATGTATCTCATACTCGCTCTGATCATCTTCAGAGCCACTAGTACACTGCTGGTTCAAAACACGCCTGTTCAGGACGGTGCGATTACTTTGCGTCCCGTGTTGCTGCATGCAGTTTTCTCAAGAGCTGCTCATTCAAACAACTTCATACTCAAACAGTGCACCTCCTTCTGTCCTGAGCAACCCACCTGCCAGGGCGGTGCCTGTCTGAAACAGGCAGATCTTTGCAGCTTCCTCAAGAACGGCACTTTCTCGGGTTCCCAGCAATTCAGCCAAGTGTGAAGTTGATCGAGTGAATGGTTGTCGAGAAAACTGAAAGACATAGACTCCTGATATAGTTAGATTAAATAAACAGTAGTAAATCCAGGTTCAGTGGCCAAGTGAACTGCAGACATTGAACCGTGGCTTGTGTTGGCCCGTTTCCAACGTAGTTGAAGACCTGCTAGAGTCTCTGGGAAGTAGATCAGATAAACGGTTCTAAAGATACACACATACACAAATTCCATGCATTATAGCTAGATGGTGGAACAGACCGGTAGAGATATAATCATGCTGCATCTAGGGAACTAGGTAAAAAGTATACATTTGACTGCCTTACCAATTAACTATAGACACCATTCACCATTGACACACAGAATACTAAAAACATCTGTTCATTCAACGTTTCCAGGTCGTGGGTGTTTGCAAACCGGCAATGCCGACGAAAGCTAAGGATGATCTGGTGGTAGCTGAGGTGGAGATTAACGACGTGCCCCTCACCTGCCGTAACCTTCTGACCCGGGGGCAAACCCAAGATGAGGTCAGAGCCCAGAACACACTGGTTTGGTTTAAATGTTGTTTAATGTTTAATGGCTTTGGAGTCTATCTGACATTGATCTCCCTCCCTGCCTTGCAGATCAGTAAAATCAGTGGCGCTGCGGTGTCCACTAGAGGGCGCTACATGGCAGCAGACGAGAAGGGCAAGGCACTGTCGGGGTCAGTCCTGTTTCCATTACACAGACTAAAGGCTCTCTCCAGAGTCTCTTTTCATAACTCATGAGTCTCTTCGCAACGAATGGTGCTCTTATGGTAAGACAGTGCAACAGTAACATTGGTCTTTTCCTCTGCACAGGGAGCGACCTCTTTACCTGCATGTCCAAGGCCAGACCAGGGAGCTGGTGGACAGTGAGTACTACTCCTGGAATGGTATCTTTTGTATCCGCCACAGTGGCGACGACGGGCAACACATTGACATGGATTGTGTTGCGTTATCCTCAGGGGCCGTCAACAGAATCAAGGAGATCATCACCAACGGATTGGTGAAGGCTGTAGCTGCCACAACATCCTCTTCCTCCTACAGTCACAGTCCTGCAGCCCCAGCACCAGTTTACCAACCGCATAAACCACCTCCAGTCTCTATGCCACCCATGAGCCATGGCCACAAACCACACTATCAATCTGGGGTATGGCTGGGCATTCCCCCCTTCTTTATTCTACTGCTTGGTTCTGTGATGATGCCTCTCATTTATATTTCTCCTACATATATTGGATTGTCTGTCAATTTAAATCGGGCCCAGATAATCGGTGGGATCAGTCTGTCTGGATTTTCAGAACATCACATCCTAATGGTTGTTAAGTAGATAGATACAACATGTCTGACGGTGCAGCATGTACTGGTCCTTTCCTAGCAGCCTCTGCCCTTAGTTATATAGTCATCACCGGTGTTCCCTCTCAGATGCACTATGTGCAGGACAAACTCTTCGTGGGTCTGGAGCACGCCATTCAGGGCTTCCCTGTGAAGGAGAAGGTGGAGGGCCCCAGCTGCTCCTACCTGCAGCACATCCAGGCCGAGACGGGGGCCAAAGTCTTCCTCCGGGGGAAGGGCTCGGGGTGCCTGGAGCCCACCTCTGGACGCGAGGCCTTCGAGCCCATGTACATCTACATCAGGTGAGGCCCGAGAGGAGAATCGGGCTGATTCACAGAAATAAGAGGCTCTGAGTTGGAAGGTTTTGCCTTACGAGAGAGGATTAAACCAATGTAACATTGTCTGTCCCCAGTCATCCTAAACCTGAGGGGCTTGCAGCCGCCAAAACCCTCTGTCAGAACCTGCTCCAAACCGTGAGTCACCAATTTGATTAAAGTGTGTCTTCGTTACTGTTTACAGTTGTAGAGTTTTACACTAATAAATGTACAATTTACTAGTAAGTGTTATTGCACACGCCATCAGGTTAAGGCTATAACGATATGTGCTTGGTTTAGCGGTGTTAGTATCTAAATTTATTAAACTACATTTAACTACAATTTTTTTTTAAACTTGTTTCTCTCTCCAGGTACATGCTGAATATTCCAACTTCCTGAACCAAATGAGTTCAATGATGCCCCCGCAAGGTAAAGGGCTCCGGCGCCTTCCTCCTCGGCTCCGTGGACCTGACTGCAACATGAGTCCATCAAGACTCCAGTTCTACTTATACACATTCTCCAAGCACCCACCGGGGCTTCCTGACACCGCCTCTCTCTTCCTCCTGCAGGCTACATGCCGCCACTAGCAGTCAACGGATTGCCCCCCCAGCCCGCCTACTACCCCCCGGCGGGCTACCAGCCCGGCTACCCCATGCCTGTGCCCCCGCCCCGCCCGGTTCCCCCACCGTACACTGTCCCCCCGCCCATCCCCCTAGCAGCCCCCTCGGTGGTGCCCCCCCCGTACAACCTCCCCCCCGCCCCTGTTCCCGCCGTGATGCCACCGGTAACGGTCGTGTGTGTGTGTGTGTATGAATGAATGAATGAATGAATGAATGAATGAATGAATGAATGAAAACATACAAGCACAAACTTGTACAAACTTACACATTGAACTCCCATTTCCATGGAAATTCTTTCTGTATTTTCTTTACGTTAAGTATCTTTCCTACACCACAGTAGACAGAAAACATACACAGCAAAATATAATGCATCAATATGAAAAAAAGGAGGAATAATGTACAGCCTAACAATATGACACGATGAAGCTGGAGTGCTACACATATTTTGAGATCTGTGCCAAAGCCATTGAGGAACAACTGTAAACATTCAGGTGGACCAAGATGCATTCATACATGGGAAGGATTCAGCCCGGGGTAAAGGGTGCTGACACCTGTCTCCCGCTCCTTCTCAGCTGCAGACCGTCGCTCCCGTTCCCTCATTCTCTCCAGCGGTGCCCGCTCCCCCCAAGGCCCCGCCCCCCGTGCAGACAGCCAATCCCCCGCAGAAGAGGCGCTTCACAGAGGAGGTGCCGGACGAGAGGGACAGCGGGCTCCTGGGTTACCAGGTGATCCCCCATCTCTCTCTCTTTCTCTCCGGTCTTTCTTTTCTGCTCTGCCACGCATCACTGCTTTCCTCCACAGCTGAACCACTCCACCTTGACTGCTGTTAGATCTACCCAACCTTTTTTTTCTAGTAGCATCATTATATATATATATATATGTGTGTTTTTGTGTACATATTCTTTTCATTGAGAGATTCTAGTGGCAGAAAAAAGGGACATCTATGTAAGACTGTCAAGTAGTACACAAGTAGTAAAATAATAAATATTGGGACAGGGAGCAGATGATTATTATAGGGGCTGGTAGAGGATACCTGCTAATCGTGCCTGTGTGTCTTTCTGCTCATAGCATGGACCCATTCATATGACTAATTTAGGTGCAGGCTTCCCAGTGGGCAGCCCGGAGACCTCAGGACCCCTGTCACAGAGTTCCTCCAGCGCACCAAATGAGAGGGACAGGTATTGGTGACATTCTTCCAGAACTTCAAACTACTAGCTGTGACTGCAGAGGCTTTTGGGACCAAAAGCAATGAATCTCAAATGGACTAATACATTTTGCCGCTGCTCTCTCTCTCTCTCTCTCTCTCTCTCTCTCTCTCTCTCTCTCTCTCTCTCTCTCTCTCTCTCTCTCTCTCTCTCTCTCTCTCTCTCTCTCTCTCTCTCTCTCTCTCTCTCTCTCTCTCTCTCTCTCTCTCTCTCTCTCTCTCTCTCTCTCTTTCTCTTTTTTCCCTCCAGTCGACAGCTAATGACGCCACTGCCCATGTCTTTGAACGGAGGAATGAGACCCAAGATGGAGGAGATGAGGGCACTGCAAGGCCCTCTGGGTAAGGACATTACCCTCATGGACAGACAAATCCCTGCCACAAATCCATAGCTTATACTTTTGGCTTATTCAAATACCCCATCTTAACCCCGCAGCATGTATGTTCTGGAATGAAAAGGCTAAAAAAACGACCAAGTCCTGAGGTGGACGTAGCGCTAGATGTAGCTAATTAAAGGCTGTTGAAATGTATGGCTCTTCATGCGACCCACGTAGCTTCACAAAATACTTAAAAACCACAAGATAAAAAAAAAACCTACGCCTTTGGTGTAGGTACGCCTAGGTGTCTCTCAGAGTTGACTTGATTGTTCTGACGTTTTTTTAAGTGCTGCGTAGCAAATGGGACAAAGCCATAGAACATGCAGCATTTAATGGTTGGTTGTTTATTCTGACATATGGGAAGGAAGACGAGTGCATATTTAAGGTGACATCGCTCTGCCCTGAATGGCGGTGGGAGTGTGAACACAGCCATTGGAAATGGTATTAAAGAAGTTGACCCCTTTTAGGCTCAGGAATGAAGGCATTGGTGGTACATCCCACCCCCCCTACTATCACCAGCTATTCCCATCCACCTCAGTCCCTTTCTGATGACATCATCAGTCTGGAGTTCGTCTGGAGTCCGGTCCCTGTGGTCTCATCACTAACGAGAATGTCTCTTTGTTTTTGTGTTTTCTCTTTTCCTCTGTGTTTTTCTTCTCTTTCATGTACCGCTGGGGGTGGGGCATGACTTCTGCTGTGACGCTGTCCGACCATTTGATTGGCTGTCGCTCCCCACCAACCAATGGCTGCTTTCGACCAATGCCCCGCCTCGGCTGACTTAAACAATCAATCCACTCTAATGACCATTTTACTTCCCCCAAACTGTTAATACATTAACGTTGCACCTGTCCTCTGTGTGACAAATGTTATTATCCATGGCTGTTTTTCTCTCCCCATGTCGTTCTTTGTCTCCCAATGTGTTGTTTCTCCATGCACCCCCCCCCCCCAAACCTCTCCTATTTCAGAGCCTTCTGTGAAGCGAGTGAAGACGGGCCTGGTGGCGTACACGGGGGACTCCTCGGACGAAGAGGAGGATCACCGCTCTGCCCCGCGGGCTTTGGGGACAGGTAACCCCGGGTCGGTTCCCCCTGCGTCCACCAGCTGGACGCAGGGGTACCGCGGCCTCACGCCTGTGGCGCCCCGTGCCAAAGCACAGACGCACCATCAGCAGCAGCCGCCCATGCCCTTCTGGATGGCCCCTTGAGGCAGAGCCAGGCCCAGCACAAACCCCTGAAGTGAATTTGAGTGGCCCTGTCCTTCCAGGGCGAACCCAACACCTTGTGGTCGGCTTTTGAAACGTGTTCACGACCACATTGAGAACGGGTTCTGCACGTTGGTCAGCCAAAAGACTTGGAATTGCAATGTGTAAAAGACATTTGAAATCTTTAAAAACATTTTTAACTACTGTGCTGGCTCCTCCATGGATAGATCAGCAATACTACACCTTCACTTTTGGATTAATCCCCCATGTGGAAGTAAAAAGATAGTCTTTTAAAAAAAAACAGGTAATGATGTCACAAATTAGATCTTTCTATTCGCCTCTTTCTACTTTCCCGTTCTTGTTAAAAGTTTCCAGGGCTAAAATTTCCGTTTGCCATTCCTTTATGCTTTTTTGTACAAACTAAACTGAACCTCGTGTCATAGACCAATTAACTTTGTTTCATGATTTTGTGAAATAAATGTTATTTATTGCCGTGTATCTTTTGTCGTGTATCCCTGCCTTGCCACAACACGCAGACAGTATACTTTATAATGCAATACTATACTCATCAACAGTCTATATTGGTATATACATTCACTTACTGCCAATATGACAAAGAAGGTGCCATTGTAGTTAAACAGCTTTAAGATGTGTTCGTTCAACAGGGCACACTTAGCATCAGCTAGTACTTTTTTAGCTAGTACTTAAAATAGATAAACAATTTATACTGTTCCCCGTAGTATAGCTGAGGTCAGTTAACAGCCTTATGGTATAGTGATGTACTGGAGATTCAGACCATCTCGATCGATGGCTCTCGAGGAGGGTTTGTCGAGTTGTACTCTGCAATGCGGCTCTCCATCACTGGGCGGAAATGGCGAATCAGCCCCTGTGGAAGAAACAAGTTTACCATTAAATATAATTGTGTCTGTCTATGTTTGACTCCTACCATTACATTCACTTTGTAGGGGAGCAGTCTGTTGCAGAGCAGATTATGGCAGTGATTAGTGTATTAAGACTGCTGACAAAACACTGAAAAGGTTTTTCTTACCATCTATCTAATCAATGAAGCAATTATGGCAGAGGCTGCCCACATGAAGAGCTATGAGGTGATGAACCCTACCCCTACTAAAGATAGCATGACTCAGTCCTGTGAGCTAAACCACTGCTGGAGTCATGAGAATGACAGAAAGTGGATGAACCATAAAAAACATTCCATATTGTATTGGGTTGTACCAAGTAAGACCTGTCCATGGGTTGTTGTGGTTGCAGAAGGACTCACCTGTACAGGCCAGGCAGCCCCGTCCCCAAGGGCGCAGATGGTATGTCCCTCTATCTGCTTGCTCAGCTCCCAGATCATATCTATTTCTGACACAGCCGCCTCACCGCGCACAAACCTCCACATCATCCCGTCCATCCAGTCCACTCCTTCAGGGCAGGCACAAAGGAGGCAAAGAGAAAACCATTTGGTTTGTTGGGTCAATGCTTCTTTGGCGAAGCATTGGGAATAGTTTAATTATTAATGAGCAACCAACGCTTAAAAAACCCCTGAGGGATAGAAACAGAATTATGGCCAAGTGCAGCAATTACGTTGTTTATGAATGGTGGTATAATATATGATTGGTGCAGGATGAAATAATGACTATTTCTGAGTGACAACACGTTTGTTAGCACTAATCTGAACCATATGTTAACATGAATTGCATAACCAGTGTGTGAAGTTCTCCCCAAGGTCTGATATGGTGTTAAGTTACATTTTTTTTACATTATGAATGGCAATTCCTTACCCTCCCTACAGGGGGTGCACTGGCCACAGCTTTCATGCTTGTAGAACTCCACCAAACGGGCAATGGCCCTGATCACATCAGTCTGATGGGGGGGAAAACACATTTGATATTTTTTAGGACATTTTCACATTTCAATAATATTGAGAAGAAACGTTGGATTTAGTTTGTACAGATTTATCCATGACGATGATGGCCGCTGTGCCCAGGGCAGTTTCTGCACGAACAAGGTCATCAAAATCCATCAGCACGTCGTCACAGACATGGCGAGGGATAATAGGGGTGGAGGAGCCCCCCGGAATGACACCCAGCAGGTTGTCCCAGCCGCCCCTCACCCCTCCTAACCCAATCACAGGGAAAGAAGAGGGTTAGAGCAAACACACACACACACACACAGCTGATTCTGAGCACATACACACATATGCACGCTCACACACGCACACTCACACACACACACACACAGCTGATTCTGAGCACATACACACACACACACACACACACAAGCGTGTGCACACACTCACACACCTGCGTGTCTGTCTATGAGCTCCCTCAGAGGAATAGACATTTCCTCCTCCACTGTGCACGGAGTGTTCACGTGACCGGAGATGTTGAATAGCTTTGTTCCCGAGTTCCTCTCTCTCCCGAAAGTGGCGAACCAAGCGCCACCCCGACGACAGATAGTAGGCGCCACGGCAACCGTCTCCACGTTGGCAACCGTAGTCGGGCACCCAAACACCCCTAAAAAGCAGCAGCAATGTGGCAGTTGATTAACACATTAATTAACCACGTAGATCAATAATAACCACAATTGAAATGATTGTAACACAAAATATTTAGAACGTATGATATAGAATTAATATCAATGTTTATTCAATTAAAGAAATAATCGTCAGACAACTCCTGCATGGCACGGGCTGCGTCTGCAGGATGAAGAGAAAACAACCAAACCAATTACTGAGGTGTTATCCAACGCCTGGGTTGACCTGGAGCTCACCTATGTCCGCAGGGAACGGCGGTTTGAGGCGGGGTTTCCCCTGCTTCCCTTCCAGGGACTCTATCAGGGCGGTCTCCTCCCCGCAGATGTAGGCGCCCGCTCCCCGCATCACAAACACATCAAAGTCGTACCCAGAGGCGCACGCGTTCTTCCCTAGGAGGCCCGCCTGGTAGGCCTCACTGATGGCCACCTGGGGAGGGAGAGAGAGATCGGCAATGAGACACACTCAATGATTCAAATCTCGTAAATGATGTATGCAATATGATACTACTGCTACATCTTCCACTATAACTACTACTACTACTACTACTACTACTACTACTACTAGTGCCACATTTCAATAGGTTGGCTACTGTAGGCCTCGACCACCAACAGAATGAACAATCTGTATTCACCATAGAGGCACAACATCCAGTGAAATGAGTCGTGCTTTAGACAGTTGAATCACATCCAATAATAACACACTTTAAGGCCGTTGTATTTTACTAATTATTCTCCAATAGAGGGCCTACATGTGGAATGCCCATGACAAATCACAAGTGTATATTCTTTTCCTTGGGTTTAAAAACCCATATGGGGCCTCCTACCTGTAGATTGGAGGCTTCGTTGTAAAACTCTCCTCTGATGTAGATGTACGCGGCCCGGGCCTCCATGGCCCTGCCCGCCACCAGGCAGCCCTCGATCAGCTTGTGGGGGTCGTGACGGAGGATCTCCCGGTCCTTACAGGTCCCCGGCTCACCCTCGTCGGCGTTCACCACCAGGTACTTGGGCCTGGGATTGAAGACAGGACACGCGCACTCACTCATTCACCGTCCCCTGCCTGGATGTTCTGCGTGGTGTGCTCTCCGTACCTGCCGTCACTGGGCTTGTTCATGAAGCTCCACTTCATCCCAGTGGGGAAGCCGGCGCCCCCTCTACCCCTCAGCCCCGAGACCTTCACCTCCTTCAGGATCCAGTCGGAGCCCTTCAGCAGGATCTCCTTGGTTTTGTACCAGTCGCCTCGCTGGAGGGCTCCCTTCAGCCTGACACGAGGAGAGAGAGAGAGAGAGATCCACTATTAAAGATGCCAACATGTAAGGATGGAAGAAATGCTAACTTTAAATTGCCACTGTTTGTGTATGCTTATGTATGCATTTTTTAAAGCAAGTTATTTAATTTGACCCCTCTTGGATCGATAGGGAAAAGGAGAAAGAGAATGGTAGGTGAGGAAGAGATGGAGAGAGAGAGATTTTTAATTTATTAATTGTATATGCAATCTGTATTTGGTTTATTGGTTGATTTATGTGATGAATTGCACTTTTAAATGAGTATAGATGTTCAGTACTCATCAGTGATGTTGTTTCTCACCTCCAGTCATGACGACCAAATAAATTGGTGAAAATCCTATCTTGATCACTCAAAGGACCAAATGTAGTCTTTTGTGGCTTTACCTGGATAAAAAGTTAAAAAAATAAATAAAATAAAAAGTACCAAACGAGAAGACAATTTAAACTAAACCAGAATCAGAATATATATTTGAAATGTCAATGTAACGGCATTTAAACACGACTTTATGAACATGCTAACAGAGAGTGTATAACACCACTATGCAGCAGGCAGCAGCCACTGACCTGTGTCTGGGGCGCGGTGCTGTAGCCTCGCGCCAGACGCGGCGCGGCCACCACTGACCGCGAGCACGCCCGGCCCCTCACGAGCAGCCGACGGAGCAGCATCCTCAGAGGTCACTATGCTCCTGTCAATGGTACAAATGATACAAACTAACTGTACAAATACAAACAACTGCACCATTCCCTCTTATTACTAGACATACCGGCCTACCGTTAAAGCGCCTGCGCAACAGAAGCCGCTTCGACGGAGCAGATTGACCACTAGGACTAGGTCAGCTCGACAGCATAGCCTACCTTGCTAGAGATGTTTCCAAGGTAACCAAAACAGTAGGCCCACGGAAGGGTTGTCCAAAAAGACTTCCTAGAAGCATATATAAATAATACGCTATTACTAAAAGGAACAAGGTTCATAGGAGGAGTTTAAGCTTAGTTGGGCTAATAGGATTAGGCTAACTATGTGCGTAATGTCCAGCCCGCTGCGCGTGCTTCAGGTGAGGTCTCGCGGACAGCATCAGGTGACATGCAGCACGAGAGCCGTGTGAAGCAGGGTGTTAAATAAACCTTTAATTGGTTTCGAACCTTCACTAACTTAACTCTGGTGGGGGGCTCAGAGGACATCTCTGTACATCTTGGTTTATTATTTTGGGACATTATTTTTTTAAGAAAAATAGGCCATGCAGGGTAGGCGTATGCTTGCTATAGGATACACCAAAAACCACACCGTACACCAGGGGAAGATATAGATTTGTTTATTTGTTTCTTTACACTATCGGAAACATTATGGAAAATGAACATCTCTGAAAAGCTCAAAACTAAAACTGAAAAACAAAAAAAAAATGTATCCCTGATAGCGGAGTCTAGACCCCGTTCCCTTCACCGAAGCCAAGAAAACAAATAGCTCACATAGAAAAACACATTTCACAGCGGGGGATCTGGTTAACCCTCGTTCATTCACACAGATTCCAACGCTTGTATGACAGTCTGCGTCCACAGGACCCCATCACAAGTAGTATGGCGGGGAGGATCGTCCCTCCATCACAATATCCTCAGATCATTCGTTTTTTTTAAACCACCACGGTAGGCTACATCGTACAAAATGCGTGAGGCTATCGGTCCTACCTATTTAAGAAGGTTAATAGAGCGCAAATATAATTTCTTCCCATTTTATTTTGTGTGATCACTTAGTGCATTGCTCAAGATTACCTGAGAATAGTAACAACACAAACAAAATCCAAGGCAACATCATCCCTATATACAATCAATATTAAATATTGCTCTGTACCACTAAGCTGTAAAAAGTATTTGAT
The DNA here is from genome assembly GCF_964030765.1 of Micromesistius poutassou. Lineage (NCBI taxonomy): Eukaryota > Metazoa > Chordata > Actinopteri > Gadiformes > Gadidae > Micromesistius > Micromesistius poutassou. The sequence continues at coordinate 18,209,380 of NC_140278.1, forward strand.
ATTCAGTAATTTCTGGATTTATATTTTATCTTCTTTGTCTCTTATAGGCTACTATTAAACATACCGTTTGTGCATGTGTTTAATGGAATGAAAATGATGGAATATCCCAAAAAGCTTCTCAAATCTCATAGTGCAAATCAATCAGAACGTAGCCGGTGTCTACAGAGCGAGGGGGTGGGGGGGGGACAGTGCACACAAGCCCTTGGACAGCGCTACTGCTACAGCAGAGTTTGGCTACATGGGTCTAAGGAGAAAAATTAGAAAAAAACATGTTGATTATAGTAATGCAAATCATAGAATGGACACGGGTCTCTTGGATATTTTGGGGGAAAAAGCAAAACAAAAACATAAACATAAGCATTATTGGCTTATTAGGCTGGGCAGTGGCCCTCAACGGCAAGAACGGGAGAACGGAGAATCGATGGGTCTCCCTCCATTGGTTGAATTCAAAGTATAGTTCACCGTGTCGGACACAGCAAGGTTGTGACGGTTGCTCTACATGCTCTAGCTAGACAAGAATAAGTTTTGTCGGGACTTCTCTTGTCTCTTTGCCCTAAGGTCCCTTCTCTATCCCCCAGGAAGGTGGAATGTCCCTCATTCCAGGATCGCTTCAGGGATTAAATGTGCAAACGAAATGCATGAGAGAACGAATAGCCAGCAGAAGACACATAGCCCCAAAAGGACATTTTGGTATATGGAGGATGACAAATAAAATAAAATTAAAATGAAAATACAAATTTAAAAACCTAATTTCCAAAAGCACAGAGTTACTTTTTTGTTGTAAGACTAAATAGACTAGAATCAGACGGTACGGCGGACCGCTGGGAACACCGCCTACTACCTTGGACCAGGCCTCCCGCTGATCTTAAAGAGTCATAATAAATATCAATAAATAAATAAATACAGTAAAGGAGTGAGCCGCCTAATTCTTTCTTTTTGAAACTCGGAAACATAAGGTGGAGTGCATTGGAAGACTCGATGACACGCATCCTCTTATCCAGAAAAGATTGCTATCAACATACAAGAGTTGATGGAAAAAACAACCCATATATTTCTAATCATTCACTTTTCATTGATACAGACTTAAGTCTTTTTCTTTTGGTCAGGCATCTTAAATTCTGCATTAGCTTTAGGAAACTATAGAAATAAATATATATATCTATATAGATATAGATATATATAACAGTTCTTTCTTAATGGCTTTCATAAGAGTTCAGAACAATAACAGAAGGTTCTTCGAACTCTGCGTTGGCTATACTACTCGCATCTCTCGCCCCGCCTCTCTCTTTTGTCAACTTAAGATTTAGGAACCAGTCCAACAAAAAATCTTTGGTATCAGCACCCGGTAAAAAGGAAAGAAAAATCGAATATTCGACATGGAAACGTACAAAATATTATTGCTAATCACGCACCAAGCAAGACTCACCAAGTTCACCGCATTTCCATTCATAGCCCCGAGAGGTCAGTGGGGACAAAAACGCAGATGGAATTCCACCTGAACCAATACGTTACAATTTATATCAAATCAATTATAGTCGTTGATTTTGCATAGTGACAGAAAATTGCTTTGGTAGCCACACACTCAGAAATAAACTGATCAAATCTATAGTATAGAAAATGTAACGATAAACGACAAACTGAAATTATATATATTTTTTGGAAAAGACAGAATAACATAAATACCAAGAGCCAGAAGGCAAACATTTAAAAAAACACAGAAAACCCGTTTTACTTTTTTTCCAATTTTTTTTCTTTAAACATCTGCTCTGGGTTTTTTTTTTTTTTCAAAATAAGCGCTCTAACCGGCAGGTCCAGTCACCTGAGTGAGATTGTGTTGATAACGCCTGCCGCCCCCTACACAGACACACAGACACACCCTATTCTTCTCCGTCCTCATCCTCTTCCACCATTTCCTCTTCATCCTCATCCTCATCCCCCCATCCCTCATGCTGAGCGGCAGGAGAGTGGACCCCTCTGGGGTAGACCCCCTCTGCCTCCCGGGCCCTCAGCTCCTGGCCCCGCAGCAGGAGCAGCTCCTCCGGGAAGCCCTGCAGCCGGTGTGGCCCCTGGGCCAGTGCATGGAGGGCCAGATACCTTTCATGCTCTGCTTCCCCGCCCGGGAGCAGTTGCAGGCCACCACCCAGCGGCCCGCGGGGGAGGAAGACCGAGGAGTGGCCCTGCAGGGACGGGGGCTCCAGGGGGCTGGACGGCTCCCGCTCTCCTCCCTCCCCTCCGCCGCCGTCGCCGCCGCCGTCATGGTGGTGGTGGTGGTGGTGGTGGTGGTGGTCCGCGTGGCCGGGCATGCGGCGGGGCCGGCGGGGCCGCTGCTCCAGACAGCTGTGGCCCTTGCGGTGGCGCTGCAGGTGGTCCTCGCGTGCGAAGGCCTTGTGGCAGAGGGGGCACTCGAAGGGCCGGGCCCCGCTGTGGAGGGACAGGTGGTTCTTGAGGTCGTAGGAGTGCAGGAAGCGGGCGGGGCAGTGGGTGCAGGGGTACGGACGCTCCCCCGTGTGCTTCCGCATGTGGATCTTCAATTTATCATTCCTGGTTGAGAGGAGGACAGACGGAGAGAGAGAGAGAGAGAGAGAGAGAGAGAGAGAGAGAGAGAGAGAGAGAGAGAGAGAGAGAGAGAGAGAGAGAGAGAGAGAGAGAGAGAGAGAGAGAGAGAGAGAGAGAGAGAGAGAGAGAGAGAGAGCGAAGAAGAAGGGAAAGAACAAGAAACAATGAGAAGTGAGGCGTGGACGACACGAGAGCACGCCTCACTGATTTTAAATGTGATTTTAAGTGACACAATGTGATTAAGTAGAGCGTTGTTACAGGGATTAGTCTAGTCTTTAGTGACACGAGTGAATGGTATTAAATATAGAGCCTGAGAACAGGAATCCTTCTAGTGTACAACGTCTGCTATCGTGTGTGAGATGTGCGGGTGGCGCACCGGGTGAAGCGGACCCCGCACGCCGAGCACTGGAAGGGCTTCTCCCCGGTGTGGGTCCTCATGTGCCGGGGCAGCTTTCCCGCACCGTGGATGATCTTCTGACAGACGGGGCACTGCTGCGGGGGTCTGGGACTTCCTCTTCCTGCCCCCGCCTACGGCCCCGGGCAGCAACCCCACTCCCTCCATGGACGCGGGCAGGGAGGGGGTCATCATGTCCTGCATGCCGGAGTCCTCCACCAGGTCCTCGCTTTCCGACAGCTTGTCGTTGGAAGGTGGTGCGGTGGGAGGGTAGGCTATAGCGCTCTGGTGCTGGTGCTGGTACTGGTGCTGGTGCTGGTGGTGGTCCTGTGGTCGGTGCAGCCCCCCGTTGAGTGTGGTGGCCCTCTCGGGCTCCGGGACACCTGTGTAGTCCCCGTTCTGCCTGGCCCTCGGGGCTTGGGCCTCCTGCTCCGGGCTATGGGGCTGACTGGAGGGCAGCGAGTGGAGGCTGTCGTGCAGCGGGGAGGGGTAGGAGACCGGAGGCGTGGAGAGGATGGGGTTTGAGGGTGTAATTCGGCAGCCGGATCTTCTTCACCTTCTTTCTGTCCGTTTTCCTTCTGGAGCCCCTCGCCATCTCCCTCTCCCACTGCAGCTTCCTCTCCATCTCCGCTTTGAAGTATCTCTCCACCTCGGCGGCCCTGTCCTTGTCCTCCTCCCCCTCCTCCCCCCTCCTCCTCCAGCTCCACCACTGCCTCCTCCTTCTCCCCCAGGATGTCCCTGCACGCGTCCGCCACACACTGGATGCCCAGCAGCTGGGCGGCCCGCAGCACGTCCCTCATGCCCGAGCTGCGGATGGTCAGCGTGGCCGTGTAGGCGAACTCCAGCAGGGGCGTCCAGGGCGTCGGGCGCCACGCAGTCCAACTGGCACACGCTGAAGCCTCCCCCCCCTGCCCCCGCCCAGCAGCAGGGCATCCCGGCCCTGCCCTCCACCGCCCCCCTCCTCCTCGGCGCCAAACAGCCGGCGGAAGTAGAGGCTGACGGCCGCCATGACGGAGCGGTGGGTGGGGTAGCGCTCCCCGCGGGAGGTCAGCGTGAGGTCACATAGCAGCCCCGCCCTCCTCTGGTCGTTGAGGCGGGAGAGAAGCTCGTTGCTGTGCTCTGGGAAGGGGATCCCAATCAGACCGTCCTCTCCTGGAGACATGGCGACCTGCAGGCAGAGGGGAACCACAGGGGAGCGGATCAGCATGCTCTGCTGCATCGGTCCACATCATCAGCTCAGGATCTGCCTTGATTTTCTTTTTTGTTTTAATTTGTAAAACAGGTAGTAATAATAATACATTTTATTTATTGAAAAACGCCTTTCATGGTACCCAAGGACACTACAAATAAATTGCATATACTCAATAAAAGTACATACATAGTGAATAGCAGTCACACACATGGTCAGACAACACTGACAATATGGACATAATACACGCAGACAGGGACAAAAAAACGAAGTACCATTGCAATAGTATACAAAGTTATAAGAAGTAACAAGTAGTAAGGCATAGGTGGTCCTCACACAAATGACTTTGATGCTTTCTAACTACCTGAACTAATCATGAATTGCAGCATTATTTAAGGGTCACTGCCGGATATCTGTTAATTGGGTTTGCCTGTCTTGTCTTGTCAGGTTTAAACATTGTTTAATTCAAAATGTATAACTTCACATACAGTAGGGGTGTTTTGTTGGTTAGCATTTTCTTTTCTATTAGCCTCTTCCATTGACTTGCAGGGTTACAGTAGCCTAGTTCCTGTTTGTGTGAAGGGAATACACTTTTAATTACTTTCCAAAGATAAGTCGTTTATTCAAATCAAATGCAGACAACAAAATTTTAATTTTGTCTACAACACAGATAATAAGCGCCACTAAATCAGGGTTATACAGGCAAATGCTAATCAATAGATATCTCGCCTTATCCCTTTTAGTGTTTGCAAAGCATTATTAACACATTGTGATTAGTTTGTAAATAATCAATATTAATTAGTATTTATAAATTATCTTATCCTCTTAATCATTTATTACAGATTATGAATTTATCTTATTAATGAGTATTCATGTACACTGCTCATGGGACACTGCTTTGTAAATTATTAATTCAATACTACAAAGTTGCAGTCATTATCAAGTTCTATTAATACAGTATATATATATAATATTTTTATTATTATTTATTTATTTATTTACACATATATATATATATATATATATATATATATATATATATATATATATGTGTGTGTGTGTAAATAAATAAATAATAAATAATATTATACACACACACACACACACACACACACACACACACACACACACACACACACACACACACACACACACACACACACACACACACACACACACACACACACACACACACACACACACACACACACACACACCATATAAAACCAGTTTATATTTGAATAAATACCAAACCGATTTCTGGCTCAACCGGTTTCTAGAAACTAGTGTCACAGTTTATCTGGCAGAAAGTTTATTATTACCGTTTACTTGCCAGTTGTTTACAGATAATTGTCAATCATCGTGACTCAAACACAGGGAGTCCTAGTTTCATGCTAGGCACATTTTTAATATGGGCTTAGCCCTCTCTCTCTCTCTCTCCACCCATTATCCCTCCCACCCGCTTTGCCCTAAGAGAGGGCAAGACGGTTTTAGTATGCAAGATGGCGGTGAGGGAGAGAGAAATTAAAATAAAGACTGAAAGTTCTGTGCATATTGTTCAAAGAATTGTTCTCTTCAAAGACATTACTGTCACTGTAATGTTGGTGTTTAATCAGAAGTGTAATGTAGGCAGCGACACACAAAAAAAAATGGGTTGGTTCAGTGTCATGAGGAACGTTTAGCCGTTTGATTATATGGCTGAGAGAGTCCAAAGGACGGGCAATCGAGAAACATAAAGAAAAAATAATAAAACACGAGTGAAACGATGCAGAAGGGAAAGGAATACAGCTGCAAGAACGAGGAACTGATTAATCCCCCCCCTCAAGTAAATCAGAGGGTGAACATCTTTTATATACTTTATATATTATATATATGTTCTCTTGGTTCTTATTGCTCATTTTCTATCAAGGAAGTGGGGTCTAAGACATGAAAATATTTTATAGTATTATGATCATCACAAATAACAATGCAAATTATACTTATACTACTACTGCTAATAGTTCTCTGGTGTCTTCCTCCATGACCTCCTCCCTATACCTGCTCAGCAACGTCTCCCACACACACCTGAGCGGACCTGATTTTCCACAAACAACAGCCTCTCCAGACCCCCCCCTACACACACACACCCTCCTCCTTCTCTTTTATTTCCCTACCATAGCAACTGGCAGCCCCCCTGGCCATCCAATAATAGTCTTAACCTAGCCCAGAGAGCTCTGAGCAACAACAACACACACACCTGACTAACCTGCTTCAAAACACACCCTATTACACACACACACACACACACACACACACACACACACACACACACACACACACACACACACACACACACACACACACACACACACACACACACACACACACACACACACACACAGTGTGCGATGAGTTGTCGTCATCTGTGGTGTTCTTGATGCTGGTCTCCCTCTACTATGTGTAATATGTACAATGTGCACCCCGCCCTTCCCAATAGTGATCAAATAAAAAAAACACACTGTTTCCTTGTATGTGCCCTGTTCAGTTATCATTGACGGTTAAACGATTCAGGTTCAGCTGGTCACGTTCTACAACCATCCCGGGCCTGGTTTGAGATGTTCCAAAGGTCCTACCGGTTTTCATTGTCACGGTCCCATAAAGCTGAAGACAAACTGCTGAGTGCGGTCCATGCGCTCACTCTTTGAAGTCCTCTCACTTCAACTCTAGGAAACATAGTCGCCTACGTTTTCAACTTGGGCTTTTCCAGACCTCCATGGTCAGAAGCCGCTTCAGGCTTTGACTCCGGGGCCGGTCAGCCCTAGCTGTCTTTGCAGTTTGCGTAAAGGGGAACCGGCGTCACACTTGCTATTTTCTAATACAAGAGAGTACCGCTACATACGTGTGTTGTGGGAAACAAATTTGCGGCCTGAAACATCAACATGAGTGGCCTTATTCCATGGTCTGCCAAGTAGGTATGAAAATTAAGGTAGGCTCAAATCAATCCTAAACAAATCCTAATATAACTCCCAGACCAAAATTGTGTGTCTAATCTTTGTCATCAAACAGTTCATCAGAAAACACATACAGCTAAAAACTTTCTGAATAACTATACTCACCCTAGTTGCTATATCATATTTGAACAGCAATGTCTGAACCAACATTGTATTTCGGTCATGACTCATAATGAACAGAAACAGACTTCCAGCTGGGTAAGAAATAAGAGCAAAAGAACAACAACATTATTGCACTACATCTTTCGAACCAAAATGACTCAACTATTGGGGGTGTATTAGAAGTTGTGAGTTTAGAAGTATGTTTCTGACTGTTCTTTTGCAATTTATTCGAACCACAGAGTAGAGTTGACTTAAAAAATAATTAACCTAGCAATTATGATAAACACAGATCTCATATTTGCAGACGAATGTAGTCCAACAAATCCAGTATTACAATGTCCTAAACGTACTTTGTGACACTGTTAAAAAAATATAAATGTTGATGTTTTTTGGGAGAAGACTACTATGCACATAAACACATATTACTAATTATGTAAAAATTCTTCAGACAATGTTATTTTTAGTTGGGAGGCGGAGGAATGGAAAGCATTCGTGAAGACAAGGGGAGAGAACAAAGACAGTCAAGGGCTGACAAGGAGCACACAGCCGTCCAAATTAATATCACACACACACACACACACACACACACACACACACACACACACACACACACACACACACACACCCATGTTATTTTAGGCAGATTCCTTAGAAAGGGGATGTATTGGAAGTGAGAAAGAACTTTAACAGCAATGAGTCACTTAATAATGGCACACCCTTAGATCCACATGCCTTGCTACCATATTACAGCCCTTCTTCAACTGGTGCAGTTTGCCGACAAACTCCAAATGACCAACTATTTGACATACAACGTGCACTTATGCATATAAACATGCATATGTACATGTACTCAAGTAATCTTCAACGTGTACTTGGCTATGTCATGGTTGATTGGACATCAGCAAGGGAATTTAATATTTGCATGTGAATTGTAAGCAAAAAATGCATTGTTGCAAATGGTTCGTCTTCTACTCAAAAATGTAATAATTCCCTCATAATACGGTTATTAACATGGTTTCCCTCCACATGGTGAATTGATTTCTTACTGATAAAAAAATGAATTTTTTCTTTATACTGTGGACATTTATTCTTTTTCTCAAAGAAGAAAACCAGGGAACAACTGCTGAAACAATTAATACTTGCCATTCTTCTCTGGGTATCCATGATGACATAAAGTAAGTATCGGAAAAAAGAAATATGCACACCTGCCTGACCGAGACCACGGCTCTCAATGGCATAAAATAGCACTTTCCGTTGGACCGCTACCACATGTTGGTTCACAGTGAAGTGAAAGGCCCAGTACTGTTCATATAATACAGTCTCCAATGTGTGTCATTGTCTCATGTCTCTTGGTCTGGAATTATAAACTCTCCTCTCACAAACAGACACCAAGAAATACCCAGGCGCGAGCGCGCACTGACACACACACACACACACACACACACACACACACACACACACACACACACACACACACACACACACACACACACACACACACACACACACACACACACACACACACACACACACACACACACAGGTTCATATGTGAATTTACGGTTTGATTTTTTTCTTTCCGTTAAACACTAAGTTTTCCCAATCCTCCTCAATTATATCAGAGAGAGGGGGAAAATGTGACTATGCTATTCACTGAAAACTGTGGCCAAGCGAGGGGAGAAATGCTCTTCAAATGCTGAATTCTGATGTCAGACGTTTTCCAAAGTCACTCTGAAGGAGTGTGGGAGCATTTGTAAGCTTTGCTAGTGTGCCCGTGCCCATGGGCGAGTCCATGGATGTTGATGGGTCAAACCAACTCTTACTAAGAGGATATATCTAAATCTTAGACCTCCTAAGGACAGTGACAGAAAATAAACCACGTCTTTCGATTTCCACCTTGTTTTTAGAAAAACAATACTTCCATTAATTTCTGATGGATAATGTTAAGACCCCGGCATGATAACACAATGGCCTCAGCTAACAAATTACAAATACAGCTTACAAATATATCCAGTTGAAGATTCAGTAAACTGTCATTTCTGGATACACACACACACACAGGACGTCAACGACACACACACACACACACACACACACACACACACACACACACACACACACACACACACACACACACACACACACACACACACACACACACACACACACACACACACACACACACACACACAAAAACTCTGGGAGTCAAAGCCTCTATAGGTCATTTCATAAGTGTATTCACAACCGCATTGCACTCACACTTTAACCTAAACACCGCCAAAAACAACAATAAAAAAAAAAGCGCTATTAAAGAGTCGGAAAATAGAAGTCACCCTCGTACCATTTCTTGTCCTTGTGCTGCTCTTCCTCTCTGCCCTCCTCTTCCTCCCTGCTGCTTGCCTGGTCCAGCCTCTAACATGCTCTCAACCCCGCTATACATCTAGCCTGCTTGAGGAGGTACATTGGGCATGGGCTGGGCTGGGGGGGTAGGGGGCGGGGCGGGTAGAGTGTGGAGGGCTAGTTCTGGTGGAGGGCGGGCAGGAGGGCGGGCAGGGGGGGGGGGGGGGGGGGGGGCTGCTAGATGAGAGGGCGCACACGTCTGACAACACAAAGCTGCATTCAGCCCAATATAGAACAGCCCCCGCGTAGAAGCATTTAAGCGCAGGACGTCAACGACGACACACACACACACACACACACACACACACACACACACACACACACACACACACACACACACACACACACACACACACACACACACACACACACACACCGAGAGTCAGGGGGAGAAACCAGAATGCTGACTAGACACAAACGACGGCGGAGGACTTTGAATAATTTGTCTTTGCCGTGCGATAAAAAAAAAAAAAAAAAAGCCAGCAGCCCGTCTCCGGAGACCTGCTGCGACCGGGCCCCCTGGTCGAGACATTTGCATTGCACTACAAGATACGAGAACATTTAGGGTACAACATTTGAATCACTATTTGAATTTGCTAAAAGCCAAACATGACGAGGTGGACGTTACGATGGCCGCCTCCTGCCACTTCCCCACCACAGACAGACAGCGGCAGGCAGGAGGGGGGGGGGGGGGTATTTCTGCGCATGTTCTCAACCAAAGTGCGCTCCTGCAACCAAGCCCTGCTCTGTCCTACGGTAAACTGGGGCAGTGGTGTGTGTGTGTGTGTGTGTGTGTGTGTGTGTGTGTGTGTGTGTGTGTGTGTGTGTGTGTGTGTGTGTGTGTGTGTGTGTGTGTGTGTGTGTGTGTGTGTTACATTATTCATCCCGCTGGTGGATAACGGAGGCCCAGTCGTTCCAGGCCTCCCCACCGACCCACCGCCCGGTCACCCCCAATGCTGCTGTGTGCTCACGGGTTTATCAATCTGTTGACCCCATGCATAGTGTGGGCAGCCCCTACAGAGTGTGGGGACCCCCCTACAGAGTGTTGTGACGAAAACATTTAGGATACACACACACAGGCACCTGTCACGCCCCCTTCCTGCCTAAACCACCATTGTTTCATACATCAGTTGGGACAAAGTTCACCCCAATGCTCTCCGGGGGCTTTGAAAGCGAACACGGCTTAAATCAGAAGCCCAACTTAAGTAGCACATCATTACTACATGGATATGCGTTTCCAAACAAAAACCAAATCCGATTGGGAAATACAGTTCATATAATTATCCCTGTATGATAAATGGAATGTGACTGTGTTCATTTCTTGAAATAGCCGTACAACTACAAACGTGTGCTATAGGGTCCAGTACTCCTGAACACACCAACATATCAATGTACACAACAACAAATCAAGTTTGGTTGGCTGGAGATAAAACGTTTTCTCACACGTACACTTTCACACAGAAAGGGGGAGTGTGGGAGGTAACAAAGATACACAAATCGGAGTCTGGAGAATAGAAAAGGTGCGAGATTCGAGGAGAGGAGAGACAACAAAAGGAGCAGGGGGCAGGTCCGTTTCCTCCTGCTCCTCCTTAGAAAACCCCAGAAAAGAAAGGAGAGAGGTGGGAACATGGCGGGGGGGGGGGGGGGGGGAGGTGGGGAAGTGGGGAGGTACAGGGGGAGAGGGGGAGGAAGTTTAGAGAGGAGGGAGAGTGGGTGGGAGGCTGGCCCGAGATGCAAAGAACTGATAAGAGAAGGAGGGGAAGGTTAAGACAGGAATATCTAGTCCCGTACTTGAACAATCTGTGTTAGCAAGGAGCCATGAAACCAGAGCAGAGGGGGTTTAGTTACAGGGGGCGAGGGAGAAGAAGGGGTGAGTGAGGGAAAAAAAATAAAAGAGACGGGGTAGAGAGGCAGTGACAAGATGACACAGAAAAACAAAAACAAAAGAGGAACACACACACACACACACACACACACACACACACACACACACAGACACACACACAAACACACACGAAGCAGCAATAGTCCCTGCAGCTGTGTTGTGTGACGTTTTTTGCAGAGGTTGTCAGGAGAAATGTGGTAGCAGCCAGCATTATCACCACTGAAAGGGGAGATTCACCGTGATAAAGAACACACACACAAGAAGGCATGCTGACAGAGTTGTTTCACATATTGCTCTAGATCTCCTTATCTGGTCAGCAGTTTCTTCCCCCATTACGTTCTGTCTGTCAAAGACACACACACACACACACACAGATAGATAGATATGCTCTCGTTTCTGTGAAACGATACATTGGCGATAGGTTAGATCTTAATTTGTACACACACACTGACACTTTTTTTGTAACTGCTCAAGGTCCAAAGTTAAAATCCTATTGAATAAACTTCTAGGTTACAAATGTGTAAACTTAACCGTTATTGCCAACATTAGCAGCATGGATTCCCTCAACAACTGGTTAGTCCATTTAGATACAAGCCAGATCGTCCTTTAACATTAGAATTGGAGAGGCAATTAGCAAGTGTGCCCTGGTGTTTAGACCCAGTGAATGCATCCGCTTAATCCTTACCCAGCGTCTTTTTTTCTGCAAAAAAGCTGAGGCGGTTGGTGTCTAATGGGTTTCTTGCTTTCAGAACCATAAATAGTTGCATATACAGGAAGTATTAATACATCTTTATATTACAGTTAGTGCAATGATTAGTCAGCTAGTATGTTCTCCTCTTTCTAAATGGCGTCTCCACTGCAAGGTGTATCTTTAGACATACCATGGATATTTTTAGATCCATTATACCTTATACCTTATACCGTATTCATATAATGCTGCTGGTATCTATTCCCTTATCTACACCTGTGTGTTTTGAGTTTGTATGACTATTGTCCATAAGGTCCACTGCGTTATTTATATTTTACCTCCACGTTCGATTTACCGACTAATAATATATAACAATACAACAACAGTAATTACAACTTCATTTTAAAATACAATGTAAGTGTATTGTTTAGAAAACAAACAAATTAGTTTACTCAGATCAAAACATTATAAAAAAAAATAATATTACTGCAATTTTTTAAGCACAATTCAGATTTGTTAGATAGGATGAGCTCTCTGAAGGATGAAGCAAATAACGTGGAGCCATTTATATTGTAAATACAAATGGTCTTATATTTGTGATTAACGTATTATTGGAAAATATAATTTTTAAGAATGTAGTAATATTTAGTATCATATATAATTTTTTACTACATTTTGTAAGGTGCCGATTTGTGTGTGTGTGTGTGTGTGTGTGTGTGTGTGTGTGTGTGTGTGTGTGTGTGTGTGTGTGTGTGTGTGTGTGTGTGTGTGTGTGTGTGTCATTTAGGGAGGGATGGTATTGCAAAAGTATCTCTCTTTCGCTCACACAGATACACACCAACGAAAATGTCGCAAAACTAACTGATCCTGATCAGCTTCCTGTTCCTGCGTTGGTCGGGGACACAACGACCACGCGAAGAGCAGCCGATATGGATCATGAGACACGCTGATAAGAGTATAAAGCAGAACAGCCGAAATACCCTAAAGAGACGGAATATAGTGGAACCGTGTGAGAGAAAGCCCCTAGGGTAAACAGCCAATTAGTGGACATTACAGGTCTTACGTGGTGATTAGATTAGTAAATGCATGATGAACTCAAGGCCAGCTTACTAACCAACCCAAGGCCACATCGTTGAACATCACCAAATTATGAACACATTTAAATTATATATCATTCATTCTGCCAAATGGCAGCTTTGCATTGACGGTGGCCATAATGGACCCACAGTGGATTCATGGTTTATCAAGAGTTTGCATTAGAGGCGTTTTATCAACAATCATCACATTTGCATATATAATTCAGGTCGGGGTTGGAGAGGGATGGCACTCATGGTCTTTGCTGTTTTTGATCTCCAAATAAATACACTTTTGAAAAGTTGTAAAACTGAATAATGAATGCTATTTATTATCTCTATATCTGGGGTAATCTGGGTTTTGAACATCCTGGAACACCTTTCTGCCCTACAGGAGACGCACAGCGAGGACCTGTCTTAACACACGCGTTCTAGTTTTTCCTCCTCTTTCTCTGAAAGTCTTGTTCCACCGTACTACTTATGATAAACACCCACTTCAATTGATACTGAATCACTCGTGCCGTTTCGCAAAGCGCTGAATCACGATCACTCCCTGTTTCTCTGTACAACCAGGGCCGCCAA
>NC_140278.1:18228238-18243238 GCF_964030765.1 Micromesistius poutassou
TGAACACCACCACCCCACCCCTATTCACGGCTTGTAATCCGTGCAGCCCTGCCATCATTAACCTGTGTGTATACACGCTGTGCCAGGGAGTCCCTCTGCTCCTATTATAGGCATCATGTTACATTATCGGGGCAAAAACCACGCTGTCAGGCCTCGCTTAAAACAATAAACGCTGTAAAAACTTCCATCGCAACGTCATCTTAACGGTTCCGTATTCCTGCGGCAGCAGTGGTAGAGAGCAGCTCCAACAGATGTAGCTATGGCGCTCCATCTAGTGGCCATATGCCGTTACTGCAGAGGGAGAGGGTGGAACTGAGGTCAAGTAAGTCCTCCCATACTGTAAGACGTGTAACGTGACTGCATTAATTCCCGAGAAAGAAAAAAATAAAAATGAAAATAGAATAATGCTGACTATGACTCTAGTCCTTCAACAACCGACTGGTCTTCATAAACCCTTCCAATATTATATTTATATATATTTGTATTGTTTTAAGAATATTAATTCCTCCTTCAGCACAATTTCCACCTTCAGCAGGTGGAAATAAATGCCCCCTGAACATTATAAGGGGCAAGGAAGGACAATATGGGTGGGTATATCGAAGGAAATAGAGAAGCCCAGCCAATCGAAGTGTCCTGTGTGTGTGTGTGTGTGTGTGTGTGTGTGTGTGTGTGTGTGTGTGTGTGTGTGTGTGTGTGTGTGTGTGTGTGTGTGTGTGTGTGTGTGTGTGTGTGTGTGTGTGTGTGTGTGTGCGTGCGTGCGTGCGTGTGTGTGTGTGTGTGTGTCTCGTGTCGGTACACCAGGCTCTAATCCGGCTTCATGTGGGAGGATATTCGTTTGCTTCCAGTCAAGAGCCGGAGAGATCTAAGTGTCCCCACATTCACAGGCTTAACCTTGCGTTTGAGTCACCTGCCCTCTGCTGAGCGGAGCCGGATTAACGCTCCTGGAGCCTCGCACACCAGGGGCCCTTATACTCCAAGGACCTGTAGACCCGTTTTTAACCATTTTAATTCATTTATCATTAACCCAGCCATTCATTTAGCCACTATCCCATCCATCTATTCACTAACCCATCCATTCATTCACTAACCCATCCATTCATTCACTAACCCATTCATTCAGTCATTAACCCATCTGTTTAGTCACTAACCCATCCATCCATTCAGTCACTAACCCATCTATTCATTCATTCATTAACCCATCCATCAGTCAATAACCAATTTATTCATTCAATCATTAACTCTCCATTCATTCCGTCATTAACCATTCATTCAGGGAGTGACTACTCATTCATCCCCGCTAATTAAGTCATTATCCTATTCATTCAGACATTAACCCATTTATTCTTTCAAAAACCTTTTAATTCGTTCAGTCATGCTTTCATAATGATATAATTATATATAAGTGTAATTACAGGTGTACACGTAAACACACACATACGCACACACACACACAGACTCACAGACACACACACACACACACACAACGTTAAAGCAAACACGTCAACACACTTCAGTAAGTACATACTCAACTATTTGATATCTAAATCTGCTTTATTCTTACAACCACAGATATACAGCTGTCTTCACCATCCTCTGCATCATCCTCCTCAAGTATGTTTTTTTCTCTTTTTCAAACAATGTCATCCATCATCTTTCTCTAATAGCGTTGTTTAGGCGTAGGTTTGCTCCAAAGCTAATGCTGAGATAAATATAAAATAAAGATTTGGTCCTTGAATGTAAAGTCTAGGCAACATGGTATCAAGGGGTTAATTCAGGAACAGGTAGCTACCACACAAAACACCAAACATCACTGGACCTCCACACAGGGCGTGGCGAAATGACACATAAGTGGAGGAGGCTGGAACTGAGCACGGTGGCCATAGTAAAACAACACAAAAATAAAAACAGGTGAGAGGAATGGAGTGATTTTCCGCTCTGATAAGGGAGATGAAAATAGGCCAAGATGGCCGAGAGGGAAAGACAAACTGTGGGACGAGGAGGCAAACACAGACTTGAACTTATTTACAAGGAGCGAGGTGGAACACATAGAACTCAAAGCCACAATGTACAAAGGAGCAGTGTTAGATATGACACAAAAACACAGCATTTTTTAAACAGTTTTTTTGCAGTGTGACCATGAAGGTTTAAGACTTTCTTTGTCTTACTCGAAAAAGCTAAACACCACGCATCTGGAACAACAAAACTACGAGAGAACTGCTGCTAATAGTTTGGATTGCTATGAGAACAACTTCACAGTAATAATTCAATACAACCTTATAGCTATTAATCCGATGATAAAGTATTACACTTTGGTGAGAAATGGGAAGCGAGAGGGAAAACCTGGAAGTGTCTGCTGATTAGCTGCATGAGGAAATGTAGTGACACATTAGCTGTTCTTTTTAAAACAAGATTGTGTTTTTTTCTTTTACTGCTATCTGATAATATCCTACACCTTGTTTTCTCAGTGCCTCATAAGACTAAAAGCTTATTGTTTTTTATGATTAAGAAAAATGCACAGATATACAACTGTCTCTCCTGACTCCCAGCTATTGCTTTAGCCTACATATGCTCTGATGTCATTTCCCCTTCAGCGCCCCTGGCGTCCTCCACAATCACAGATATGATTACACTTGGATTCAACCTTTAACTCTACCCTAGTCTGCCCCACTAAATATACAGATAGCGCCTCGCTGGATTGATTGCTTCGTCAAGAATCTCACAAACAGCTGTTGTTCTCTTCACTTATGACGAATCACATTCAGTTTGTGATAATGAGTCAGATACAACATGCCCATGACGCGGGAAGCCGGTGGCCCGCCGCCTCAAGTAAGGTTCATCTCCAACAGAGAGGGGTACAGAAAACAGCTTTAGCCATCTGTAAACCCCAACCGCTCTGCTAAACAGCTGCCCCTACAAAACCCAGAGCCCCAACAAAAGCAGTTCATGGGCTCCGCTGGGACCTGCTCACTCTCTCCCTCTCCAGACGCCTTCTCCTCTACATGTTGGCAGGGAGTTTGTGTCTCAGTCCCTCAGAGTCCTTCCTGACCAGAGGCAGCTCTGGGTCTTTCTTGGCAGCGTTGGGGGGGCCGGTCTTGGCGGTGACGGCGGTGACGGCGGTGACGGCGGTGACGGCGGTGACAGCGGCGGCGGCGGCGGCGGCGGCGACAGCCGGGGGACAGGCCGCCTGTGGGAGGGCTGTGCCGTGGAAGGACGGAGCAGGTGGATGGCCGGATGGCTGAGAGCTATGGGCAGTGTTTGCAGGGTGCGCACAGAGTTTTGGAGAATGGGTTGGGGCAGCCACGGCGGTCGGTGCTTGTTTGGGGGTGTTGGAGGAGGACGCAGCATGGACAGCAGACGTAGTGGTGGTGGTGTTGGTGGTGTTGGTGGTGTTGGTGGTGTTGGTGGTGTTGGTGGTGTTGGTGGGGGTGATGGCTGAATACGAGACAGCAGCTCTGGGGGCGGCATCAGGGGGTTTTGCAGCGCTGCCTGCAGCAGGCGAAGGCCCGGTAGGGGACTGAAGCACGGGATGCACTGAGAACTTTATTTTACTGGGGGGTCTGGTAGCTGTGGGAGCAGGGTTGGGGGCCGGAACTGGGGTCATCGAGAGCATCTGGGTTGGGGACTGCCTTGGCATCTGGGGAGGGGCCAGGGTTGAGTTGGGGGTCAAAGCTCTGGGTGAACCGGAGGCGGAGAGATGGATGGGGAGAGACGTGGGAGATTTCCCTGGGTGCGGGGAGGGGTACAGAGGGGTAGCGGAAGCTGGGCTCAGGCTCGGACTCGCGCCCAGGGAGGGAGCAGAGCCGGGGGATCCGGGGAGCAGGGCTGAGGCGGGAGTGGGCATTTGGGAGGACGTCGGGGTGTGAGGACGGGGCGGGGTGGGAGGCGGGGTGGGAGAGGCGATGGGAGTCTGAGCGGGACTCAGGCTGGACAGGGGAGACTGGGAGGGAGACGCGTTGGAGGCCTTGGCTCTGGGACTCTGGGGACAGGCCGGAGGGGAGGAGGGGGGAGAGGATGTGGCGAGCGACGACTTCGGCCCATAGGTTGGCGGCATGGGGACCGGGGTGGGGATGAAGGGTAGAGGAGGAGGAGGAGGAGGAGGAGGAGGAGGGGTGGAGCAGGGAGAGGGAGAAGACGAGCGCGGGGAGGGTGGAGGGACGGGCTTGGGGCGAGGCATTGGGCTGGCGCCGGTGGACGGAGGAGGAGGCGGTGTGGAGCCGCAAGGGGGAGAGGAGGAGCGAGAGGGAATGGGAGGAACGGGCTTCGGCCGAGCTATCGGCGAGAGCACCGCGGGGGGGCTGGCTGATGGGGCGGGGGCGGGGGTGGCCGGGGAGAGGGGAGTCTGCTTAGGGGAGCAAGAAGAGGGCAAGGGAACTGCTTTGCCGGGCATGGCTGTGCCCGTGACGGTGGCTGGGTGCGCGGGCATAGGGGCGCAGTGAGCGTCAGCGTAGGGGTGGACGGGTGCAGGGATACACTGCGCCACCGCGGGCTGAAAGAGGGCCATGCTCTGGGCCTGGGGACCGCCGAAGGGAGCCATCGCCAGTGGCAGTTGCGCAGCGTTTGGATTAAAGCTCAGAATGCCTGCGCTCCCTCCTCTGGCGAGTTGACCCAGCAAGAAGGGGGGCGGCAGCAGGTTGCCCCCAGAAGCCTTCCGGTGCAGAGGGGGATGAGGGTGAACCCCGACCCAGGAGCGGTGAGGCAGGGTGGGCTGTGAGGCCGACAGCAGCCTGGCCTCCTTGGTGAGCCGACCCAGGGCGGGCAGGCCCTGAGAGCCGGCCCCGCCGTGACGCAGCAGCGCTTCCTTGGCGCCCTGCTGGCTCATTATGTAGCCGTGGCCATCGGGCGGGGCGCACGGCGCGGCGGGGGGGTTGTTGCTCGCCGCCACTTTGAGCAGTGGAGGAGTGGTGGCCCCGCCGCTTGTGGGCGTTCCCGGAGATCCACCAATCACAGACGGGTGGTCAGACTGGAGGCGGAGACTGTAATGATGTGTCCTTCCCAGGTGAGCTGCGGCTGGCATGGGAGAAACGGCGCCGGGGGTTTGAGCCACCGGCGGGGAGATCAGCCCCCCACAGAGGGGAGTGGCCATCTGTGAGGGGGAGGCAGGGAACCCCCCTCCTCTGGGGGACAGGCCTCCCAACCCGCCCACCCCTATCATCCCGATGAGGGAGCTGACGGAGGGCCGGAGGGGCTGCAGCCCGGAGCCGCGGGGCGGAGACATGGGGAACGAAGAGGAGGGGGACGGCGAGATGAGAGGAGACGGCAGGAATATGGCCCCGCCCAGCGCGTGCTGCTGCTGCAGCAGCTGCTGCTGCTGCTGGTGGTGCTGCTGCTGGTGCATGAGGGCGATGGCCACGTTGGTGGTGGCGGCTGCGGTTTGCAGGGGCGCGTGTACCAGCGGCGCCCAGATCACGGGCCTGGGCCTGGGGGACACGCTGCCACTCCCTCCCAGGGCCCCGCCCCGCCCGGCGGCGGCGGCGGCGATGGCCTCCTGCATGGCGGGCATGCTGTCGTGTTTGACGATCTGCTGCACCAGCATGCTGTCGCAGGAGCCCAGGCCCCCCATGGCCAGGCCTGCTCCGGCCCCGGGGCCCCCTCCACCACCACGGCCCCCGCCCCGGCCTATACTCCCCCCCGCCAGCGAACCGCCCTGGGACGACTTCCGCAGGAGCAGAGAGTTCTTCCGGCCTACGGAGGAGGAGAAAAACAAAACAAAGGACGACCTGGTGAAAACGTTTCCACTCTGGACATTCCTGAAATAAAAGGTGTTAAAGTAAAACCGAACAGAGAAGAGCATGGAGGGTCCATCCACGAGGTCCTATCGCTTCAGACCGCGTCCCATGAATGTGTTCACTCTGCGTTCATTCCCGTCCCGTTTCATTGTATAAGACGATCGCGACCTTGAGCCGGGGACAGTGCGAGAATGCCTTTACAAAACACGGCTGAATTGAATGGAAAAAGGACAAGGATTCAGCGAGGTCCCGCACAAAGCCCTTTCTGTGAGGGGGGAAAAGAAAAGGCCCACGCAGAACAGAAGCCTAGTGAATCCTAGTACGCTACTGAAACAGAAAAACCGAGCAGCCGCCGAGGGGCTTTTGTGCTCCATAGTCCTCACCGATGCGGTCCAGTCGGTCCACCGCCACGGTCTCGAAGGCGCGACGCATCATGGGGTGCTCCTCCAGCACCTCGTTGAAGCTGTCCACGCTCAGCGAGTACAGCCGGCAGTAGGTGTCCGCTCGGACGCTGGCCGTCCTGCGGCCACGCGTCAGCAGACAGATCTCTGGACGCGGGACGAGGACGAAGACGAGGGGTGGAGAGAGGGGGGGGGGGGAGGAAAGGCAGAGGGAAAGGCTTGAAAGAATTCCTCGGGAAGCAATGATTCATTTATTCATTTTGTTTCTCTCGTGTGAGGATGCCAAACCCTCTCCTGAATGGTATCAGGAGAGTAGGGATGGGTATTGATAAGATTTTTGCGATTCCGATTCCATTTTCGATTCTGCTAAACGATTCGGTTCTTTATCGATTCTCTTATCGATTCTCATTTGGAAAAAAGGAGAACAAACAGGTCAATTAGAATCAACTTTAGTTCAGTTAGAAGTAACATGATGACTTTACAAACTGTCTTGAGGTATAATAATAATAAAATAAATATTCTTGTATGTAGAAATTAACAACATACAATACAAGATAAGTTATTCTGTGGCAAATACGTCATTCGCGCCCGCTCGGAATCGATAAGGGAATCGTTTGCAAAACTGGCAAACGATTCCAAGGAATCAAAACAGTCGGAACCGGTTCTCAACAAGAACCGGTTTTCGATACCCATCCCTACAGGAGAGGGTAACTTTAAGGGAAGGTTGCTAGTGAACTCCCCTTCAATAGGAGACACATTGTTGATGGGATTGGAATCACAACGCTTATAGGAATTTAAATAAATCTATAAGCTAATATATAGTATACAGAAAATATATGTACGTATATGCACAACATGTATTCATAATCTGATATACATTATTTATTTCTGATTCACATTATGATGAAGATGTTAATAAAAAATAAATGTAAGCATTAGAGGCAGTGGAGGTATACATTATTGGCAGCAGTGTTGGAATTGGTATCCAAAAGGTGGCTCTAAAGCAGTATGGATTCAGTAAGGGCTGTTATGGTACAACCAGTATGGTAAGGTTATATTACTAGCTGATTTTTCCAGGCATGTTTCTCTCTCGATACAAAAAAACACACACATTTCTAATTAAAAAACGACTTAAAATGCTTTCATCTCATTAATTATGCTTTCTCAGCTTGCTGCTTGTCTCAGACAGCCATCTATGATCAGCAAAGCGTATCTGCAAATTGCACACACACAAACACACACTCAGATGGATTTAATCAATAATAACGTTATCTAATTGGTTTGGACCGCTGACGTTCCTTTTGGCGTGGTAAGCCACGCTTCCAGAGACCTGTTCTCTGATTGAATAATGCTGATGAGTCAGACCGGGGACTTCTGTGTAAAATACGTCAATCTGCTACAAATAGAATGCTTCAGATGGGAAATTATGAAAACTACAGCATGCGTGGCAGTAAGCAATAATAAGGAACAGGCAGGGGTCTACAGATTAACAGTGCCGTACCAGTGAGTACTGGCTGGATTCTAACTTGATGACATTGTATTTAATCATACTATATCAAACAATATAAGAAAGTATAATCACATAATAATACCTTTCTAGAAAGATTGTTCCTCCCCTCCCCTGTCATAAACACAGCGATAACCTCTTCTACTGTTATGACTGCTGCTTCCCTCTCCCATTATAACCAGGAATCTCAAACAATACAAAGAATAGCAACAATTCATTGCATTAATATAGCACTTTGCTCCCTCAAAGCATTGTAAATAGTGAGTGTGTGTATGTGGGTGGGTGGGTGGGGGGGGGGATGATGCGGTCGGCGGAGATGCACACCTCATCCACCACCAGCCCCCTCCCGGTTGAGCATTCTGGCTGCTATGCATCACCCAGCCAGGGCTTAGTGAGTCACCACACCCTGGCTGTCATAGCAGAGAGGTGAGGACACAAAACTGTCCGTTTAGAGGGGGCTCCAGGGCTTCCAGGGCACATAACCATGGTGCTACAGCGACCTGACCTAACCATCCATCCTCACCTCCGAAGTAGGAGCCGTCGCTGAGCTTGGTCTCCCGGTTGCCGCGGGCGAGCACGCCGACGCGGCCGTGCTGGATGAAGTACATCTTGCGGCCCACCGTGCCCTCGCGGATGATGAAGTCCGCCGGCTGGAACACCTCGAAGCGGAGCTTGATGAGCACCGCCGTCACGAAGTTGGGGTCGGCGTTGGCAAACAGCGGCATGTTGGCCACCAGGCTGCGGCAGTTGAAGCTGACGATCTCCTGGGGTGGGTGGTGGTGGGGGGTGGGGTGGGGTAGGGTGGGGTAGAGAGGAGGTGGAGCAAAGGATGGGAAGAGAGAAAGAGGAGGCAGAGATTAAATTAACAAAAGGATGGGAAGAGAAACAATGGGAGAGAGTGCGGGACGGGAAGCTATTGATTGGTTGATTGTTGATTGGATCCTGGAGTGTAGAGCACAATGTGTGATCTCGGGTAAGGTTCTGTGTGTGTACACCCATGACGGTAATTGTTGTGTGTGAGTGTGTGCGTGTGCGTGTGTTTGTGTGTGTGTGTGTGTGTGTGTGTGTGTGTGTGGATTGAGACATATTTGTAATCCACGCATCCTACTTCTTTCAGCGGATCGCTCAGCTCTCCCAGGATGTTCTCCTCGTCAAACATCTTGCCCTGGAAGCGGTGCTCGTAGTACTCGTGGATCTTCTGCCGCACGTCCGCAGGCAGCTTGTGGAAGGACATGTACTGCTCCACCTGCTTGTACTGGAGGGACACCGCAGGACACGCAGGTGAGGGGGAGAGATACAGACCGCCGGTGTTTCTGGTTCTTCAACATTTGGATAAAGATCTAAAAATATATATATATTTTTTTACAATGAATCTTCATTTCGAGTATGCTTTAATGAAGGGCGCTCATTTTAAATATAAAATTATTATTATTATTATTATTAATTATTATTAAAATTATTAAAGGCAAGGCAATTTATTTAAGAAACATCTTTTGTTATTATTTGTTCAAATTCTATACATCCTGACCACAACCAATGAATCAAATGCAATCCAAAAACCCGGGCTGTCGCAGGCCGGTAATTAGCCCTTGAAATTGTTTCATTCAGCCCGAATGAACTGTTTGGAGGGCCAACCTGTCTGTCTACCTTCCTACCCGGCTACCTGTGCGCATTCTGTCCATGCACTCTTTGTGTATCACTGGCGTCTTCCCAATGCTGGGCAGATCTATTGCTAAAGTCAGCGAGCTAGTCATGTGATCCCTCCCTAGCTAAACCTGGCTGTAATGGTCAGTATACGCTACTCTCCCTGGAGCAGGGGTCATGCAGGAAACGATGGCTGACCAACCAGAATGAATAATAATGTATTATGAAAAATAAATAATAAATAATGTGTTGTATGTATTATCAAAATTTGATTTGATTGAGCACAGACTGCATTGCATTAATCTGTTTCTGGGATACAAAGCTACATTGACAAAGCTTGCAAATCTATAGTAGTATATTATAATCTTCTTCCCATCCTAAACGGTAGCAAATTATTTGTATCGAACTAATATCTTCCCTCAAAGCTTGAACAGTGATTATATAATAACTACAAGCAATTAATTACTGGTTTTGCCAAGAGAAAAGGTTCCCGACCCAGGGTCATATGACTCACAACCACAAGGTTAAGGGATTCAATCCCAATATTAATAGCTTACCAGTAGGCATCATTGTACATAAGTAAGTAAGATAGAAGAAGATTAGTACCTAGTCAAGATACATAAATGTCATTAAAAGCTTTTCAGAAGAAAACAAATTTGTAAAAACAGGGGACATGAGAGCGGTCAAGCGATCCGGCGTCTGGTCACGCTCAACACCCCCGGGCATGGGTACCTTCTCCTGGTACTGGCGCCGGGAGGAGTCCAGCGACTGGATGAGGGCGGTGGCGTGGCCGATGAACATGGCGTAGCAGGTGGCGCCCACTATCATGCTGAGCATGGTCAGCCACACGTCCGTCATGCCCTCGGGGGCCTGGGCGCCGTAGCCGATGCACAGCATGTGGCTCATGGCCTTGAACAGTGCGTAGGAGTACTGCACGCCCCAGGTGTCGTTCTGCAGGGGTACAGCGGAGCAGACCGGGGGGGGGCTGGCCGTTAAGACAGGGCCCCCTCGGACACAAGGCGTAGCGTAGCATAGCGGTCCCATGGGCGGGAACCACGTTTTGGAAAAACATTTCAAAGAATAATCATCAAAAGACAATAAGATGCCATTGTTTAGAGACCAATGGAACGTACGTAGATAGAAAAACAAATACACTAGACTGGCTTTTTAATTAAAACAAATGGGGCAAACTGAAACGTCTCGAAGGCTGATTTAAGTTAGTTGATTCTCTTTTGGTGGAAAAAAATAGAAAAGGAGAAGAGAGGAGGTCAGGTTGAGTGAGAGTCATTAACAAAAACAAAGCCGTGTTTAACTGGTCCAGGCTCTGCTGAGGGTACTTAAAGCTTATTTCTGGAACGTACTTCAGAGACTCTTGGCCAATAACACTCTGAAGAAGAGCCAAGATTACAACTTGAACAGCTGGGTCATTTAAAATCTCTCCACACTTCACCCAGCCAACACAAAACATCCAATGATATACAATTTATGTACGAGTAGTACCAGAATTGCTAGTACAACCCAAATGAGCATGTGTGTGTGTGTGTGTGTGTGTGTGGCAGATGTGTGTGTGATGTGGTTAAGCTGTGCGTGTGTGAGACCAATTACATCCTTGCTGGGATCTGAATGGTCCAGAAGGGACCTTCCTCTGGGGAATCTCCCAGCATCCACAATCCTAGCAACAGTCACCAAGGCAACAGGTAAGACATGATTCAGCTATTCATAGTTTAGTACCTGTGTGTCACTATCTGTGTCTACGGTTGTGTTTTTTTTAAATTCGTGACGCAAAATCGCCCAAGAAAATCCCCAAGGCGTTTAGTGGTTGACGTGTGTTCCCACATCGGCCTGATCTAGTTTATTATTTTTAATTGGGGAAATCTTGGTTGTGATGCATGAGCGTCAATCTTATTCCAACTGGACATGTTGCCGCATGATGCAATTAGCACCACTAAATAGAAAACACAGCCTGACCAAACACCTCCTCTGCATGCAGACACACGCTCGCGCTCACACATACT
Organism: Micromesistius poutassou; assembly: GCF_964030765.1. Taxonomy (NCBI): domain Eukaryota; kingdom Metazoa; phylum Chordata; class Actinopteri; order Gadiformes; family Gadidae; genus Micromesistius; species Micromesistius poutassou. The sequence goes on from NC_140278.1 coordinate 18,239,532, forward strand.
CCTGAGTAATATAACAATTTGATGTTGTCCACTCTATTGTCCACTCTAATCTAATCGACATGCACACATTCATTCACACACAAACACACACACACACCCACACACACACAACACAACAATATATATGAAATATTGTCTACTTTGTCCAGACAAAAAAAAGATCTGTCTCTAAATCCAATATGCACACCGACATGAAAGCACACACACACACACACACACACACACACACACACACACAAAGCCCCCCCCCCCCCCCCTCCCACACACACACACACACAAACCAAACACACACACATACACCACAAACACAGCACACACCACAACAATATCCAAATATAATATTGTACAGATAGGTCTCTGAATCGACCATGCATGTGCACACACACACACACACACACACAAACGCACATCGCTGAGCTCCGGAAACGTACCACCATGTTGTTCTTGGAGACCCAGCAGTCCGAGGGGAAGTCCTGCAGCATGGGCACCAGGAACTGGAGACAGCCGTCCCAATGGCACAGCAGCAGCATCATCCCTATCAGGTTGACTATCCTCACCATGGCACTGGCCAGGTCATAGGTCATGTGGAAGATCTGTGGAGAAGAAGAGGCGGGGGGGGCCGGCGGCGGGGGGGGCGGGGAGGGGGGGGGGGGGTGGGGTATGGAAACGGTTTGTGCAAGATATCTTCAGATTCTCCTATTAGAATGAAACTCCTCTGCTGGAGTCGTAGGTGTTTTGGTTTTGCCACGGTCTCTTTGTGATTAACCGTCCCCCAAGGGGGATTTGGGTTGACTCCCAGGCCAGATGTTCTCGGTTCAAACCCCAATGCACTCTCCAAACCCCATCCCAGAGCCATTAATGACCTGTATTGAAAATGTTTTCACTGTCTGATTTGGTGATTTTTGGTGATTTTTGGTGAAAGCTTATATCAGTCGGACACAGTGAGTATGTCCTCCGGCCCTCACTGACCTCCTCCCACCGGTGGATGAAGGCGTCTACCTTATGTCAGTCGTACACAGTGAGCAATGTCCTCCGCCCCTCACTGACCTCCTCCCACTGGTGGATGTAGCGGATGAGCCGGGAGAGGCGCAGCAGCCGCAGCAGGCTGAGGATCTTGGTGAAGCGGACGATGCGCAGCGCCCTGGCCGTCCGGTACACCTCCGAGTCCAGCCGGGCCTCCAGGTCCACCATCAGGAAGATGTAGTCCACCGGGATGGAGGACACAAAGTCCACCAGGAACCAGCTCTTCAGGTAGCGCTGGCGGATGGCCCTGGGGGGGGGGGGGGGGGGGGGGGGTGTAGAGGGTGGAGGAGGTGGAGGGGGTGGAGGGGGCGGAGGGGGTGGAGGGGGAGTGAGACGGTGGTTGGTGCCTCTGTTACTCATCACAACGTGCGCAGTTTGCGCGTTGGAGTTTGCACGGGTGAATAAAGTATTTGCATGGCGTGGAACTTCCCCCGGTGCAGGGAGGGAGGAGGAGAGAGGGGAGAGAGGGGAGAGAGGGGAGAGAGGGGAGAGATGTCCGGGGCTGATGGCTGATGGTCGTGTCACCTCTGCAAATCTCCCGTGCAGCAGATTTGTTTAAGCCCCCATCAGACGGAAGGACTGGGGTTATAGACATCTGTGCTTGACTTAATAAGTAAGTAATTCCATCTAAATGGATGTTAAGCTTCTACTCCTCTGCATATAAAGCAAATGACTTCACTAAATTTACTTTACTTTACTATATATTTATTTGTATTTATTCCTATTATACTTATATATCCCCTTGAGTATCAATAAAGTATATCTAATGACTGCAATTCTAATAAATGTTAAACAGCTTTACCAATTTCTTTTAGAAATGGTGTGCAAATAGGGTTGTCATGATTTGAATAATGTTTAAAACATTAGGCAGAATGAGGTCATTGCGTGAACTACTATTGCTTTTGACAGCTGAGTTCAGTTATTATCAACCGCTTTACAATTTGGCTTGAGGATAGTAGTTATTACAGGACTTTTACTGAACTTGAGGATGTTTACTTGAAGATGTACTTTCTGCACCACTGGCAAATGTTTTCAAAAGAAATGATGATGGCTTTTTTTATTATGTTTTCAACTGCATAACCAGTGTCTATTTTAACACATACACACTCCCAGACACACACACACACACACACACACTCCCACCTACCACAACCCCATCACACACACACACACGCTGACCGTGGATCCAGCAGTATCTCCGTGCTGTCCTCCTTGACGATGCCGGTCCTGAAGTTGAGGACCAGGTCGACCAGGAAGAGCGTGTCTGACACCACGTTGAAGATGATCCAGGGGGGCGTGTTCTCGTCCTTGAAGAAGGTGATGCCCACCGGCAGGATGATCAGGTTCCCCATCATCAGCAGCAGCATCAGCAGGTCCCAGTAGAACCTAGAGGGGGAGAGGGAGACAGCGAGAGAGAGAGAGAGAGAGAGAGAGAGAGAGAGAGTTGACTAAACCCATATTGTCCCTGATTATCTATATTTACTTTCCTTACTCTGATTGTGGGCCTAGTATTTTGTTTGTTCAGCACCTTGGTCAAGCACATGTTGTGTTCAAGTGTGCTATATCAATAAACTTGAACCTGATATAACGTTGAATAGACATTACACTGATTTGACCCTGAATTCATGTTAATGATAACATCATCTGTTATGCTTATTGCTTTGCCAATATGTAAATTATCCTTCTTCCATATCAGTGGAGCAATTTAATGACTGCTCTCTCTCTCTCTCTCTCTCTCTCTCTCTCTCTCTCTCTCTCTCTCTCTCTCTCTCTCTCTCTCTCTCTCTCTCTCTCTCTCTCTCTCTCTCTCTCTCTCTCGCTCTCCCCTCCCGGATACTCTTCCCCCCCCCCCCCCGTCTCGCTCATATGTAAAGCTACATTCAAGCCCTGTGGTCAATTGTTATTGAGCACTAATTCAGTGTCCTCATGTTGTGAGCTACTGCTGGACTGTGATTTAGTATGACTCAAAACCTTTCCCAGACACAGACACACGCACACATACGTGCACAAAAACACACACACACACACACACACACACACACACACACACACACACACACATACACACACACACACACACACACACACACACACAACCAAACACATACACACATGCACACACACACACACACACACACACACACACAACCAAATACACACACATGCAGACACCCACACAAAGATGCATGCACGCAAGCACACAAGCACACACACACACACACACACACACACACACACACACACACACACACACACACACACACACACACACACACATACCTACACACACATAGACATCCATAAACTTCCCATTGGCTTTCCCTCACTCATATCGACAGATGAATCAGTGTGTTTAAACCCTGGCATTAAACAGAGATTAATTTAGAGAAACACAGACATGCAGACGGGGATATTGTCGCCGGTGCAAAGCTCAGGTGGATTTTGTGTTGACCTTGACGGTGTTGTGTTGAGTAGAGAAGGTTTAACACACTCCCTGAATGGTCGCACATTCTGGGGGTCATGCATATAATGCTACAGATATGGATAATAGCTTTAGAGCTTACGATGGATGGTAATATTAATGTGCAGCCACTACACTGGGCCACTGACACGGGGTGTTGCTATCAGTTAACATAGAATCAAATACCGAGATTCAGACAAATATTCACAAAATGAATACTGAT